>NC_141051.1:58854995-58857495 GCF_041138505.1 Cibotium barometz
TAAACTTTGATTTTCCAAAAAGCACATCATCGTGTAGCACTCTATTTTTCCTTCATTTCTAGCACCTAAAAGCTATGTGCAGAAGATAGGGTCTTCAAATGAAATCCACTGGTCGTCAGCGACACTGTTCTTTAACTCTGCAAAAATTTCCTTCCACTCTCTGCAATCGCCGTTTGCCTCCGGTGCTCTCACCTTTTTCCCGCGGAGATCTCGGCGCTCCCTCCCACCACCTTTTCCCAGCTATACATGCCATTTTAAAAAAGCTGCGCAATTCGCTTCTATGTTTTCTAGAAAAAAAATTCCCAAATATACTTTGTTTTTTAACCTTAGCACTAAGGTTACAAGGCATAACCTTAGCATTAAGGTTAAAGTTCCCAATGCAAAGCATTTCATTTAATTCTATTCCCCCGGCATTCAACAATTTCTTCGGCACTGCAATGTCTATTACTCTTAATGTCTCCGTAGTGTATAAATCATCATATTGGCCATGTGATTTATAGACTCCCCAATTGTTCATTCAAGTATTTTCCCATATCTTCATAAATACATTCCTTTGTGCATTGAGATACCCTCATGCTTGCATTCCATAAGATTCACTGATTTGACCCAATCGATACCATTTAGCAGAACCATCACCCTCCACACTCATATACAAAAACTCCTAGATTTGACTCAGCCTCAGCTTGTCTTATTGAACCTTATATACAATATGAACATATGTACATGTCATCATATAATGACTTGTCATGGCACATAACCTCATGCATCTGGATGTGTATTTGACGGCCTCACATGCACGGTTTCACATCATAGACGTGCCATGGCACGATAACGTATATACATATACATGCATACGTATGTGCATACATACATATATAGTGTATGTGTGTGTGTGTGTGTGTGTGCATGTATGTGCGTATGTGTGTATATCTTTTCTTATATTATTTATTTATATACATGTTTATATATATGTGTATATATGTACATATGCATGTGTGTGTGTGTGTGTGTGTGTGTGTGTGTGTGTGTGTATTTATATTTATATGTATATATATGTGTGTGTGTATAAGTATATATATATATATATATATATATATATATATATATATGTATATTTATATGTATATTTGTATGTATATATATAATATAAATATTTATTTTCATAATATATATTAAATTATTATAAAAATAAACATATTTAATATAATAAAATACCCCCACGCACGTGCACATGCACATATACACAAACAGATATATATTATAAATATATATGTTTTTAAATAATAAACATAAAATCTATATTACATACATACATATATATATATACACACACACACACATACACGCACACATACATATATACATATATGTATATACATATATATATGTATGTATGTATGTATGTATATACATAGATATATACATATATGTAGGTACATATACATATACATATATGTATATGTATATGTATGTACGTATATCTACATATATGTATGTATATGTATATGTATATGTATATGTATATACATATATGTATGTATGTATATACATGTGTGTGTGTGTGTGTGTGTGTGTGTGTGTGTGTGTGTGTGTGTGTACTATTACACGACCATGGTACATTGAAATTAGATTATTCTATAAATTAAATAATAAAAGAAATAAACCATAACATCCAAGAATAAATCAAGAGCATAAAATCAAAGAACACAAGATTGGGTACAATCTCCCCCCCCCCCCCCCCCGACATGTGTGGCTCCACTCCCACACGCGGTATTTAAATCATATTAATAAATTTAGCCCTTGGAGCCATAAATAGCATTAGCTTTTCCAAAATTGGGCTTTTACAAAATTGAATTTTAGTCCAATGCTTTTAAAGCATCTCATCAAAAAATAAACCTTGCGCAACATATGTACAATGGGTCAAACCATACAAAATTAAATATTTATCACACATGTGCTTGGCTAGACAATCTCATCCAATATCCACCTTGGTTGTCCCAAACTCATGATCTATACTCAACATAGTCCACAATGTTAGATCACAATTACTTTGGAATTACTCACAAAAATAATTCTAACAAATGGAAATCATTCACTACCATGCTTCACACATGATCCATACATTACACATAATTAATTGGATTCACTCCCATGATAAAATATTCTGAAAAATCTCACTCCCGTGATAGTCCTCCCATTTGAGGAGACAACCATCCTCGGTTGTAACTATCAGCACACACGAGTGATCAAACACGTTAATTGTTCCCACATTGGATTCACTCACAATGTCATTATGTATTTAAGTGGATTCACTACTACATATCCTCACACGCATCACACGTGTCTTAGAGTTGATCGGATTCACTCACGAGATCAAATTCATAGAACCTTTACACGTGTCACACGTGTCTTAGAGTTGATCAGACTCACTCACAAATCAAACTCCTACATTAGATTCACTCACAATGTTTTCATACGCATCACACGTATTCACAAAGTA
>NC_141051.1:58862495-58889995 GCF_041138505.1 Cibotium barometz
TCGAGAAGGTGCCTGATAAATATTGTGCTTATGCTCTAGATGGGTCCGAAGATGGTGATTATGCTCTAGATTGGTCCAAAGATATACTATACAATCTCGACCAAAGTGATGTGCGAGGTAACATTATTTTACCTTATTCATTGCTTAAAATGAAGAGTATATTGACTATGTGACTATCGTAGTGTTGCATGACGATGGTAGTATGCATGATTTTATTTATGAATGTGTTGTTAAGAAATTGCAATTAGAGATATATCTATCTCTAATTGCACTAAAGAAATTACAAGTTACATTTCAAGGTACACATTATAATGGCACTAAAGAAATTAGATAGTTAGAAATTGCCATTGGTCTTTATAAAGAGAAAATAAATTTCTTGATTGCACCTTTGCACACTAGTGATATCATCGTAGGCATGCATTTTCATCATCAATTTAGCCCACGAATTGACTATGATACACCCATGATGTGATTGCACATCATAATGAAACTTTAACTCTTACATTGATGTTACGCATGAACTCTATTAATTATTAAAACACGCTTGTGTAGCATGTCTGCTAAACCACTATAAACCTCTGAACACAAAATTTTTTGATTATGGAGTAAGCCAAGATAATTGTGACTCTTCAACACTGCAATAGGCATCAACCATAAACTGTTGCAACAACCTTCCACCACGTAGCAAGCATGCATTTGTATCTGGACGAATTTGCAATCGATAAGCATAGTATTGTCATTGTCACACAATGACCATTTCTCAATGTACTCACTTGTGCATCAGCATAAGGGATTTTCAAGTGCCATCCGTCCTCCCCTCGTGGAAATAACATAACATACAAAAGAGGCATATAGCACCTATGCACATTAGAGATGCATTTGCATGTTCCTTCCAAGTATGCACATTAGAGATGCGTTTGTATGTTCCTTCCGAGTATGCAATAAAATATCACGACGACAAACATTACGATCGTCACCTTGACCAATCATGATTCCAGCAATCTCAAAAGCTATTGGGATCAAGTACTACCTAGATGTGCATTTCATCTCACATATAGTCAATTTCAATTCCAAACCTAGATTGTCACTCAACATTCTTCCAAATGGATTAGAAGTGTGCATCATGGATTAAAGTGCTTCCAGGGTCGTTAATTCTCAGATTCCATTCATGACACTTAGTCGATTTTCTAATTCGTGCTCAATATCACACATACAACTGTACAAACTGTGGCTTAGGATTGTACATATCATTGGGGACCAAGGACCCAATCCACTCCCATGCACCTTGAAAGTATAGACACTACTATTACAAAAGAGAGAGTCATCTATTTGTGCACCCAACGATGCAAAAGCCAACACACTATTATAAGCCCTGATGTTTACTCAAAAAATTTTACTTGTAGTGTCACTACCAATCAAAAGAGACCTTAATGGCTCAGGTGGTTCAACAAGTGAAGAAAGAGACACGCGCCCATGTTTACAACAATATTTGCCAAGAACTTGTCCACAACTCATCTTCTTTTCACTTGTCCGTAACCGTGCTCCACAAAACCCACACTCATGTGTCATCCCCCCTAATCGAATATACCGAAGGCCAAGTAGCTGGATGTATACCTTGTACAGGCGGGAGTTCATGGAGGATAGATAAAATCCCTCCCTTTCTTTTTTCAAATACATAAGAGGGAATTTCTCTAATACTCTCCTTATTATTGTATTAGCAAATGGCACTTCTCTCTCTTCATGGGCAGAAAAGGAAGACATTGTAATTGCATTACCCTCGTTTAATCTTCTAGCTACATTATAAGAGGTCCTATTTCTAGCAAACAAGGAAGCGACGGTACCTTCTTGTAAGTCTCAAACTTTCAACCAATGATATCCCTAAATAAACTCCACTTGCCATTTCCCTTGTTATTTCTTTCAAAAGATTCCTATTCCTAGCAATCTCACGGGCGAAAACTTCTACCACTCTTGTTGAATATCCTTTGATCTTCACCCAAGGCAATTCGAGAGCTAAGATTATCTCTTCTAATTGTAGTAGCAAATGATACTTCTCTCTTCCACGGATAGAAAATAAGGGCATTGTAGTTGCATCACCCTCATTTGCAAATTCTAATACACTCTCATCCTTTGCCACTACTCTCTGACCACCTACCAATACACTTTCAGCCTCTATCATTACTTTCTCACCATCTATTACTACTCTTAGACAATCTACCTCATCTCTCTCATCAAATATATTGGCTTCTTCATTAACTCCATTCAATGGTGCAAGTACTCTCTCACCATCTTCCACAGAAGAAGATAGCATCCTTGGATCACTTAGTACAACACCACTACTATCTCATTATTTGCCATAACACCCTGATTTTCCACCACTGCAGGAGGACCCTTGTTAAAAGAAATCGTGTTCATAGCCAATGTCGTGACTCTTCTAGTAAGAAGCCTTATTTCTAGCAATGAAGCATCGATACCTTCTCGTAAGTCAAACTTTCAGCCAATGACATCCCAGAATAAAGTCCATTTGTCATTTCCCTTATTATTTCTTTCAAAAGAGTCCTATTTCTAGCAATCTCACGGCAAACACTTCTAGCACTCTTGTTAAATATCCTTTTATCTCCACCCTGAGACCTCTTAGTGCTAGATTGAGGTAAATACATCAAAGTTTCTTTTGCTACTTGTTTTAATGCAAAAAAGGTATTGTTTTCTGCGAGAATCCTATGAGTCTCTTGCATCAATACATCACCGGTATTACAGGTAACATTATGCATCCTTGCATCATAACAATGAGGTTTAGTATCCCTTGACTCGTGTGCACATTTTATTTTTTGGTTTCTTCTTCTTTTCCTTGAAGCATTCAAGGAAATGGTTTGAACTCAAACTACTTGTCTCTACCATTCGTGCCATAAACCTAATTCCATCAAGTATTCAATTAGAAGGAGTGGCACATTGAGTATAAAGTCATTCCATCAAACTACCTCTCTACCATTCTTGCCATAAACCTAATTCCATCAAGTATTCAGTTAGAAGGAGTGGCACATTGAGTATAAAGGAAATGGTTTGAACTCAAACTACTTGTCTCTACCATTCTTGCCATAAACCTGATTCCATTAAGTATTCAATTAGAAGGAGTGGCACATTGAGTATAAAGTCATTTTCTTTATTATAAAATAGTAAACATTGAATAAAATTAATAAATTTTTTTAATAATATTTGTGTATACACATAATATACAATCCCTCAGGAGATTTTCTCCAATCTTCACATACATACTAAAAGATTATAAAGCTCTCTCTCTTTCTCTCTTAATATATAAAGATTATATATATATATATAATCTTTTATATATATATATATATATATATAACAAAACAAATCATTTTTTATTTAAAGAATCCAAAATCATTTTACTCTCTCTCTCTCTCTCTCTCTCTCTCTCTCTCTCTCTATATATATATATATATATATATTTAAAACAAAACAAATCATTCTACACTCTCCCTTTATCTTGTATACACTTTGTTTATATAAGACATTTTGTACATACATACATATACATATACATATACATATACATATACATATATATATATATATATATATATGTATGTATGTATGTATGTATGTATGTATGTATGTATGTATGTATGTATGTATGTATATATATATATATATGTATGTATGTATGTATGTATGTATGTATGTATGTATGTATGTATGTATACATATATATATATATATACATATATCTATATATATACATATATCTATATATATACATATATCTATATATATATATATATGTATATATATATGTCTATATATATGTATATATATATGTATATATATATATATGTATATATCTATATATCTATATATATATATATGTATATATCTATATATATATGTATATATGTATATATCTATATATATATGTATATCTATATAGATATATACATATATCTATATATATATGTATATATGTATATATCTATATATATATGTATATATGTATATAGATGTATATATACATATATATATAGATATATACATATATACATCTAGCGGTGGCAAGTACTTGAGGAGAAGAGCGAACGCTTGGTGATACACTTCAATAGTTTTTCTCCCTTGGGTAAACTCTAAGAATTCGTTCATCTTTGTTTCCAAAAAGCCGGGAGGATAGAATCTCTTCCTTAGGTAAATCTTGAGATCACTCCGTGTCTGGGTGTTCCGATCTAGACGGTTTGTCTCGCAGTGGTTTCTCCATGCCTTTCTAGCTATTTCTACTATCTTCAGTCTTGCAAGAGTCATTTTACTCTTCTCATTGTACCCGGTGACATCGAATTATTCTTCCATTGCTTTGATCCACTCCACAGCCTCGCCCAAGTTTTCCCCTTCACCCTTAAAAGGTCTAGGTTGTGATCTATGAAGACTTTTACGAACATCCAAGTCAAGCTCTTCCTCATCGAGTTGGGGGTCATCATTCCTACCACGACGACCTCGATCCATGATCCTATCAATACGAAAATTCTTGTTAAGTCCCTTTATTTATAATTCAAACCCGACTTTAGATCTAACTGATTCTGGGGTTCTTTAGATTGGTCAGCCCCCCACAGAGTCATGTTTGACCAGTCTCGATACGGTTAAAATGGTGCGCTTCCGATACGATGGGTGAGGACCGATGAAGCGGTCCTTGAGTGAAGTGCTAGGACACCTAAGGAGGATCCTAGAGGGTTCTGACCAAGCGATGCATGGGCTCACAGTTGCTAGGACACCCATGCGTACATCGAGGAAGATTTCGGATGGACAAAAAGGAAAGATTTTTGGGAACCAAGTTTTGATACTGGATCTCGTTTGTGGCCAGCTAGTCTTTCAACAGAGAGTCCAGAGGATATTATTGTAATACAATGGACTTGAAATTTTGGAAAATGATGATCAGAAATATTATGATTTCTATTGAAGGATTGTTTTAAAGCTAGTCGAATCTGTTATAAATGGTAATTTCATATTGGGTGTGTTTTGCATGAATCGCCGGCTAGGGGGCTTGGGAACTCTTTTCCTCGGTACCCGAGCAAAAACACAACCAAATCTTTATAAAGGAATCCCACCAATAATACAGTGGTCAGGTGGTTGGCTAACCGATGGGCCGGATGGGGCATGGATCGGAGGATTCCTGAGAAACAACTAGGTACAATTAATTACGTTAATTAGTTTAAATCTTGAGAAGACATTGTTCTGTGGGAAGGGATCAGCGGTGGCTGTGCCTCGTAAATGAGGAAAAAAGCGGTGATTCCATAGACCAAGTGCAAGTCTCTTCTTAATCTGACTATGTGACTTCAGGTTCGGTCAGATCAGTTTAGCTAGTTAAGACTTTGACTCATTAGAGTAATTCCCACGTTAGAAGATTTTTCCCATGGCGAAATCACCCGTGCCTTCTGGGTGAGGGGAGTCTTCCGGGCCCGGTCTCGGAGGGACTGCCTGGGCTAGCCTCTCGTCCCCCGGACATCCGCGGGCAAGGCCCCGAGTGTGGATCCCCGCCCCACACAGGAGGCTGACGTCGCTTCCGCCTACTGGCGCGGCAGGGCACCGTGGCTAGGGGCAGGGGCCTCACAGGGGTTGTTTTGCGATGAGGAAGGTCAGTTTGTCTTAGTCGTAAGCTCTTTTGTGTGTAAGGGATAGGAATGGGGATTTTGGTGCTCATTCCCTAAGATGGTCATCGCCCAGGTTTCTAAGATATTCGGCTACCCTGTTTCCCTGCTGGGGGGTAGTTCTTGCAATGGAAGATGCTGCTTCCATTAACCTTTATGGTTTCTAAGATATTCGGCTACCCTGTTTCCCTGCTGGGGGGTAGTTCTTGCAGTGGAAGATGCTGCTTCCGTTAACCTTTATGGGAGCGGTTGTTTAGGAGCGGTTGGTCTAGAATCTCTTCAGGATATACCTGAATAGGTTTCAGGCTAGAGACCGATGGACATGGTTCAAGGTAGGCGGTGGCAGGGTCATCTTCTAATTGCACTTGTTGGCATTCCCTGACCAACCTCTTGGGCGACGAGAAGTCTCTCCTTTTCCTCAAGGGGGTTAGGATACTTGGTCAGCTTTTTGGGTAGTTGGTACGTGTCAATAAGTTCTCTGGATCAGGCAACAGTGCATAGAAAATCTTCCTCTTCAGATGAAGAAGTTGATGCGTGAGTTGTAGTGCCGTCTTCCAAACTGCTCTTGATAACCACTCTGCTCTCTCTCCTTTACTAATCTTGGTGGCTTTCTTTTGTGAGCGCCGAGCCACTCGTGCTTGTTTAGGGGCTCTTGTTTGACCCTGGTTTTGCAATGTGGAAGCCCCTCTGTTGGTTTTGCATTCTTGTTATACCATTGAGCGGGACTGCTTGGATGAAGCCATCTCTAACACTCAGCAGGTTAAGGCTAGTGCTAGGATTAACTTCGTGAACCTTCCCCATTATCCCCGGTCTTAGCAAATAATCCTTATACATATGATCAATACCACACCCTACACACAATGGGGTCATGGCAAGGGCACCAGCAGAGGTACTTGCCATTCCCTTACTGTTGGGACACTCAACCACTTGGTGAGGTCCCGCATAATCATAGAGTTGTATGGGTGGTCATTTTGTCATCCGATTCATGTTTCTAGCCCATGATACTGGGGTTGCTAAGTACACAGAATACATTTGATCTCCCTCCATAACATAATGACTGAAGCGTTGTGAGGGTGGGCTTGTAGGCTCTTGGGTTTCATAAATAGAAACCTCCAGAATTTCCCCCTTGTTCCCATCTTCAAAGATTTTCGTCAAGGTTAGCTGACAAACTGGTGCAACTCTTGGCAGTAGAGGATGAGGTGGAAGAACCGGGGGTGGTAAGGGCATTTCAGGACCCTTAGAATTCCTCTATGGACCACTTCTTGGCCATGTTGAGGTGCATTATGATGTGTAGGTGCTGGTAAGGTAAGCGGTTTCCTAGGGTTAGCGGGAAATGCCTGAGGTAGAGCTCTAGCTAAGTCAACTTTCTGATGGTAGCAGTCGGAGACCTCACGATTTCCCCATTTGACACAATATGTACAGTAGAAGCTTGAACGGAGTCCCAGGTGTGGACACTCCATTCTGGTATGGTTGGCTTGACAGGTTGGGCACCATACAAGTTCTCCCCTAGGATAAAGATGAGGTTGGCCTCCCTTGTTGCGACCTTGGCTAGTTCTCCATTGCTGGGTTGGCCTCCCTGGTTGCGACCTTGGCCAGTTCTCCATTGCTGGGTCATTTGCTACATTAAAGCACCAAAGCCAATTGATGTGGTAAGGTAAGCGGTTTCCTAGGGTTAGCGAGAAATGCCTGAGGTAGAGCTCTAGCTAAGTCAACTTTCTGATGGTAGCAGTTGGAGACCTCATGATTTCCCCATTTGACACAATATGTACAGTAGAAGCTTGGACGGAGTCCCAGGTGTGGACACTCCGTTCTGGTATGGTTGGCTTGACAGGTTGGGCACCATACAAGTTCTCCCCTAGGAAAAAGATGAGGTTGGCCTCCCTGGTTGCGACCTTGGCCAGTTCTCCATTGTTGGGTCATTTGCTACATTAAAGCTTGGACGGAGTCCCAAGTGTGGACACTTCGTTCTGGTATGGTTGGCCTCCCTGGTTGCGACCTTGGCCAGTTCTCCATTGCTGGGTCATTTGCTACATTAAAGCAACAGAGCCAATTGCTTAAAGTTTTGTCACGACGTGGACTCCTTGTGTTTGCCATCAAGATTTGTGTTGGTAGTCTTAAAGGAAGCTTCTGATGTGCCTTTGTGGAGTTCTCATGAATGTGTTCCCTTGAAATTGTTCTTAAAATCCATGATGGGAACCTGTACAAAAGAGGCATAGACCAAATCCTATGCAAATGTGCCTCAGATCGTGAGCAGCAAGCAGTGTTAAGAGAATCACACTGTGGTATCAATACCACCAAAGGACACATGGGCGGAGAAATAATAGACTAGAAAATTTTGCAAGCAAGCCTGTGGTGGCCAACTATCATGAGGGATGCCAAAAGTGAAGCAAAGTAGTGTGATGTCTGTCAGCGGGGATGGGTCAACCTGGAGATTCCGATAGATTGCCCATCTTGCCCGTACCGCCGCAATCTCCATTCATAGTGGGGATTGGAGTTTGTTGGACCAATCAAGTCACCCACAAAAGGCAAAAAGATGTGAGTACATCATTGTGGCTATACTGACTATTTCACCAAGGTGGTGAAGTTCCTCTTCAAGGACATCATTGCTAGGCATGGGTTGCCAGTGGAAATAGTCAGTGTGATGACCAGGGCGCGCATTTCATGAACAAAGTAATGAAAGGGTTGATGGAGAGGTACCTGATCAATCACAAGAAGTCCTCACCCTACTACCCACAATGCAAGGGGCAGGTGGAATCTACCAAAAAAAATTTAAAAAACCATTACAAAACTCTTTAAAGTCACGAATTACTCTTAATGGACTGGTTTTTTCCATTAAGGTTGTGATTCATGAATCTCTAGAGCTAAACAATTTTTAAAAAATGTTTTTGGTGTCCATTTTGATCATATAGGGTGTCAAAATTAGTGTTTTTAAGTGTTTTGAGTGTTTTGAGAGCATTTAGATGCATCAAAACAACCAATTACATTAGTTTCTTCATCATTTGGTGAATTCTTGCTCTCTTTTGCCTCGTTATACTAAGAAAAAAAGGGCATAAATTAATCCTTAATTAATATTTGATTAATAAATTAATGACACAATAAACTATGCAAATATTTTAGTATTTTCATTAATAATCTAATGATATAAAATATTGTGTGAATTAATTCATGATTAAGGATTAATTAGAGTCCAAAATGTGAGCCATAAAAAAGAGAAAAAAATTAGCATAAGTGTTAATCTTTAATTAGTGCTTAAGCTAACTTTTACATAACTCATTAGTGTTAATTGGAGCTTAGTTGTCATGTATTCAATGCATGTGTAAGAGGTGTGTAAGTGATGTGTAAGAGGGGAATGAGTATAAACCAAGAAAAAGTTAAAAGTTGTTATGGGCATTGAATGAAGTGTAAGAGGGAGTGTTGACTTTTGTTCCACTCACCTTTTTTTGGAAAAACCACCTTTTTGAATTTTCCCACTTGTGAAAACCAAGAAACTAGCTTTTTGAACTTTCCCACTCACTAAAAAACCACCTTAACCAAAATGGAAACTACTCACAATGAGTAAGGTCGCGCGTGCCACATGCCAACTAAAAAAAAATCATGCCACCACATCACCAATCACGGCCATGATTGCTGCCAAATTTATGCAAAAATTGCTCAAAAAGCTCTATGTTTAAGCATGAAAGAAAGCAAAAATGCAATGCTAAACTCTTACTTGATACAATTTGTGTAAACCAAAAATATTTCCACCTAAGTTCATGCTCTACTAACACCATTAATCACTCCAAACACCATGAAAATAACAAACCAAGCAATAAATTAAGCTAAAATACTCTCTTAAAAAATTAGAAAAAAGGGTTAAAAGAGGGTCAAAATCACACAAAACCCATACAAACCTCCTTTAAATCCCACTCTCGTATGTGGCACTCCACTATTCAAGAGTGTGAGTAATGGGTAAACTATAGATTAGATAAAAGCAAATGATAAAGCCCCTACAAGTGCACCTATGGTGTCCACAATTGGTTTAGGGTCCATGTGAGGCACAGGTAAAGGAATATGATGTGGTATGGGTGCCTTAGGGATGTTGGGGCGCATGGGCACTCCATGGGCTTAGCAATGGGATAGGTTTGGATCTTTCTATGATCAATGGGGTTTGCCTTGAGAGGCATTGGTTGGAATGGAAAGATGGACATTGTAGAAGGACAAGGTGGCGCTATGTGTGAGTGGTTAGTTGGGGACGATGCCACCAGTAATGCATGGTGCCTAACAGGAGATGAGGGTGATGTGAGAAATGAGCTTTGGGTTGCTAGCTCAGTGCATGGAACGCCTTTCTCACATGTCACATCAAGAAAGATCACCCATTTGTAGGCTTGATCAAAGTTTGAGGGGTCACTAACATATGGTCGTGAAGCTTTGGATTGTCAGTGGTGCCAAAAATGTTAAGGCTGAAAGATAGCCAAGAGGGAGCCACTCACCTCTACTCTCCTCAACACATGTCGTGGGGATATTTTTGATGGCCGAGCTCATAACCCTTGAGGTCCCAAGCTCAACACTACCATGGGTAGCTCACCATTTGCCTTCTCTCATGAGCGTTGTCACACCGTTGCGTTGCACTACTACGAGAACTAGTTCCTCCTCTCGCATCAAATCACTCACACAGACACTCACTAGCATGCATTAGAGAAAATATTAGAGAGAGGTTTAGTAAGAGGGAAAGCTCAATTACACAGTGGGAGAGTGTCCTTGCTTTATGAGAAAATTTATCTTTTGTACATGGCCATAAGTCTTTACACACACTTAAATTGTGGCTAGGCAAGCGCCCAACGCTTCTAGATGATGGCCTATCTTCATCTCATAATACATTGATGCATTGTACACTAGGAAGCACATCCCAACTCACTACCACATGCTCTTGGAGTGGGAAACACCATTAATTATCTATCAAATCTTTACAGGCACCCATCCAAGTTTGAGATTTGGACACCATTGCTTCATGGCTTGTTTTTACATGAGTTTAATATGTCCATCCTTGACATTTTATGTAGATTACTCATGCTTTAATATATAATTGGGTGTGGCAAACCTTGTTAGCCCTAAAATGGGGTTAACAAACCTAGATAACAATAGTAGTGTGCTCATTTGTAGTGCCATGGGAACCATGACACAACTCATTATTGGTACCAGCAAAGGGAAACCCGACACCGTAACCTATGCTCCTAATGCCAAAGCAACCACTGCTAACCCTAATACCCATACCAAATTCTTCTCAACAACCAGCGCATAATCTAATTCCCAATTATTAGAATCGTATACCGAGAGGTATATACAAACTACCACCATACCCACCTCCGATATTACCACCCCAACCGATTCCTCCTAGAACTGCACTAGTACAATAGTACTCGATGACTTTTCCAGCATACTTAGAGAGTCCAAAACATGAGAGCTATGAGTCATATGAGCAATATGACTCATATGGATATCCAGTCCACCACATTGACTATACCTCTTTATTAAAAGCCAACACCAACGAGCAAGGGACCTCAATAATATGGCATGGATGCCACCTCTTCTTGTTGTTTCCATTGCAAGCGTCTGCATCATGTTGCTGAGGATCCTTATAGAACCATCGCACCTAGTGCCCCAACTCCATCCTTGAATCCAATGCCAAACCCCTAGTGTGGATTCAAACATGCCTTCAAGGATTGTCCCAACATAGTGAAAATTACCCCAATGTGGTAGGAGCATCAACCACTTTAACAAGCCTTAACTTATTGAGTGTATAAGGAGGACTTATTCATACAATCCCATGAATGCCATCATAAGGCTCCAAACCAAGTCAAGGGCAGTTGCCAAGGAGACATCCAACGCAACAAAGAAGAAGAAAGATCAAGCTTTAACCTCAAAGCTAGTAGCCTAAGAGCCAGAGACACAAGTCCCAAAGGCTACAACCCCTAAAAAGGCTAATGAGCTAGACTCATAGATCCAAAAGAAAAATACCTTAAAGAAACGTAATACACAATTAGTTGTCAAGGGAAATGATGTTGACCATTGAAAGTGGTTCGAACGATAGCTCTTGAGCTGCCTCCCTTGCGGAAAAAATGAGCACTCTCCCATAAACCAGCTCTTCCCAATAAGAACAAACCGATTGACTATGAAAACATTCCAAAGAAACTCAAAGAGTATCCTAATATTAATGAAACAAGCCCAAGAGCTTGTGAGGAAGGTGTAGGATGAACTAGAGCCAGTACTTGAGCAAGTGGCCAAGTACGAACCACTGACCCTCCCTAAGCCGATCCCTGATCCCTAGAGCCAGTACTTGAGCAAATGGCCAAGTACGAACCACTGACCCTCCCTAAGCCGATCCCTGATCCCTGATCCCATCCCATAGAAAATCATAGAACCAATGAGGGAACCTCAGTGCCAGCCTCCTCTGTAGGCCTTGACCAAGAACCATTCTCAAAATAGGCCGTTGAAAAGAACTAGTTTTAGAGCCTCTACCTCTGAACCAAACTGACTAGATTCTGCATTGCTAGATACAATGAAGGAGGACTCTGAAGAAGGACTCAATGGGAGATGAAAGTTGGCCTTCCATGAGTCATCATAGTCACCATAATATTTTCTCCAATAATGTGATTGGTGAACGACTTGATTTTAAACCCCATCTGCAGATGTATCACCTCCTAGGGAAGGATCAGTGCACATCCTCTACACATTAGCAAGTCCAAGCCCACCTCTAAGTGAGTACAAGAGCTACGTGAGCATGAATATCACAAGAGTAACATAGCAAGCCTCATAGCCTTCTTATACTCAGGGATCCAAGTCCCGCCCCGATAAATTCCCTTTTCCAAGGAAATTATCAACTGTGGAGAGAATTATCCAGCTAGATAGATGGAAATTTAAGAGCCCACATAGCTGAACCTAAACTTGAAGAAGAGGAGGATAGTGTGTGCTCTCCTTCCATATCCAAGATAAAGGATAGCTAAAAATTGCCATGAACAAGCTAGAACACTAATTTGAAGCCAATGAAATTAACACCGTGTTACCTGTTATTTATAAAGGAACAACGGTCTCCACAATCTTGGGTGGTGGTGCTAGTGTGTCAGCATCACTAAAGATTGTTGGGAGGCCTGGGAAACCCTACCACTCATAAGCACAAGCCTCGTGATACAAAAAGGAACACAACTAAACCTTTGGGAATCCTTCAAGATGCTAAAGATTGAGACCTTCGGGCAAATCTTCCACCACACATTCCTAGTGATGGATTTTCATAGAAGAGGGCCATACACCATGATCCTAAGAAAGCCTCACATGAGAGGCACAAGGTTGGTTAATTGGAAAATTATTGGGAAATCGATCACATTTACCATGTAAGGAGTCCTTATAGATAAACCTAAAAATAGGAAAGACCCATGGGGTGATGTATTGTCTCCAATGAGTTAGACACAACCACTCGGACCACTTTCGAGGATATTTACAAAGCATGCAACGTAGAAGCTCACACCACGTCCATTGACATCTATAGAACTTGTAACAAGATATTGGATGGTGAAGAGGACCAAGAATATTGGTCCCTCTCAGAGACTGTTGACTCCGAGGACTAGATTCACATTCTTGCAACCATGGAAACTCTTCCATAGAAGCTTGGGACAAGGTTTGTATGATTGGACAGTGTCGAAGTCATATCCCTCTTCATGCTCGACATATTGGAGACACACCCAATAGTGGAACTGACTCACCTTGAGAGAGTTCCCCTAAAAATACCACCTAGCTACATGTCCCACCTTGGTTGACACCAAGGTGGCTAGCCTCAATGTGCTATCTTAGGAGACGTGTAGCTCATTAGGCAACCCACCACACTTGCACCATCTACTGCAAAAATACCATTACCATGGTGAATAATTCCCAATCTATTTTTTTAAAACAGAGTTTCTAATTGCATCTAAATCTACGTCATGCAAGTTTTATGTGATTCCTAATAAGTACATTGAAAGATAGCATCATCCTCAGGAGGGGATGGATCGTGGACCAGGGATTACACGTTGAGAAACATGGGTATCCCAGACATATGCATGGCTATGGATATGTGAGGGTAAATTTTTTTAATTCTACACAAATTTGATTAGTGCAATAAGCTAAGGTGGGTGATACCTAAGTGCAATCATAATGATGAATAAAGTAAACTAATTAATCTCTAGACTCAAGCACAAGATTGAGACTTGTACTCATAATAAAGAGGCTTAAGATCTTGCTTCATATTTCATTGCTTGAAAATTACCCCTTTTATATGAGGTGGTACATAGATTGCCTTAGGCTCACTTTATGGGATAGTTCTAGCTTGCTCATGTGGCTTCTTGCTAGGTTTGGTACATGTTCGGACTCAATTTATGGGATAATGCTAGCTTGCTCATGTGGCTTCTTGTTATGTTTGGTATATGTTTGGGCTTATTCATACTCACTCTCTACCTTTCTTGTACTCAGTGACATCACATTTCTCAACATCCCCCCCCTTGGTGCCATATTATTAGGCTCCCGTAAAGTGGTTGGATGTGAGCTTTACAAATACTTCACCCCCTTAATGTAGGTGGTAAGTGGACTAACCTTTGGACTTGAACTCCCCCCTTGGGTGCTTGACTAAGTGGTTAGGAGTGCTTACATTTGTATCACTTTTCCTAGGTGTTCTCTGGATAATCTTAGATGGTTAGCAGTGTTTACTTTGCATCACTTCCCCTACATGCTCTCTAGCTACTCTTAAGTGGTAAAGTGTACTTACAAACACATAGAATTGCCAAGTCATTTGGTGGCTTATAACATATGGATTGATTAGGTTAGGATAGTGGTTGGTAGCATCTTTGTTGCTTAGTGATGATACTTGCTTGAGATCTCCTTGCTTTTTCTTGATGAAGATCCCTTGTTGTTTCCTTAGTTCATGACTATTTGTCTCATAATTCTATGCATTATTCCACTTTATTGCCGATTATTTCTATGAATGCTGATAGATTGGGTGGCCATCACATGCACTAGGGAACGGGCCATGCATCATTCATGAGGGCCAATGGTCTGATCAATAGCAAAGGTACTTAAAAAGGAGCGGTACTCGGCAAGAATTGGTTAGTTACAAAGGTAGCAGAAAACTAAAGCTTCTACATAGCTTGAAAACAGCGAGAATCTGTGAAGGGAATCCGTATTTGTTGTCCAGGTTGATCGAACGGTGCAGAGATAGCTTAAACTGAATGTATGAAATATGGTCTTTGTTTCCAAGAATCGATGATGAAAGATGTTGAACCATCATGTGTGTGTAGAGAGAGAGAGGCCTCCATGTAGAGAGAGAAGGGAGACATGCCGCTTGTGCAGAGAGAAGACGAAGGGCTCTTGTCTCTGGCCTTTGCCAGAGAAGAAGCGTGCATAGAGAAGAGAGAAGGGGTCTAAACCCTTGGTCGCTCTACAGATCGAGTGAGTGTGAGCATCTTTCTCAGTTGCACCGCAAGTTATTCTTTGTGGAAACCCTTGCAACAACAAAAAGACTTCACAGCATGTCACTGCACCTCCTTCCAGCCCTCCCTCTCTGTCTCTGTACTTCTAGCCTACCTCCTAGCTCCTGCTCACATACCAGATCTACACCACATGCAACCCAGCCATTAAGCATTTTGTAAAGCTTCAACCAAATCCCTCCACATGAAACCCAACCATCAAGCATTTGGCGCCCTGAGCAGCTCGTTTGTAAAGCTTCACCATCCTTCAAGTTGTGGCAGCATCTTTGTCAGCACTGGGCCACTACTGGGCGATCATCTCAATTCAAACAACATCATCATCATCATCATCACCGCGGGAGCTCGCATTGCTTCATTTCTTTGACTCCATGGCTTTTAACCCTCATGACTAGTATTGTCCATACCCTACTCCACCCTCCAAATAGGAAAGAAAGGTAGAAATTTTAGAAGACTTGGAGGTAGGATCTCGGTCTCACGATGTACCACATATGTCAACCTTGGGGATTTCTACGAAGAAACCACCGCTACTACTAACAAAGTAGAAGAGGTTTTAATTGCCTTCAAGGATGAGAGTCATGATGCACCATAGGGACAACAGAGGCTCAGTGGAAATTTAGTAGAGCGAGCTATTGCTCCTCCCCTTCAAGGGAAGAGGGTTGAAAGCATATCTATCTATGAGCGATAGATAGATGCATTGGTAAGTGCATGTGAGCAAGAGAAGAGTGCAAAATAATGACGAGTGTGAATGTGTGTGTGTGAGACAAAGAGAGCGACAGTTCTATTTCCTTCTAATGTGCTAAATTGCGAGATGCTTATCACATGTGGTTTTCCATGCTTATCTTCTTTTATGTACATAAAGGAATAGGGTATGTGTGTGAATAGAAAGCATGATAGTTTCTTAACTTTCACAATTTTTGACTAATCATGCTTCGTGAGCTGATGTCTTTCCTCTATAGCATGTTGCATTGTTGGTGGGTTGTGCATTTTATCTTGGGAAAGTGTCCACAGAGGGAGACCTTGCACCTTTTGTTCGCTACTATTGCACTCATTCTGGATGTCCACATAGTAAGCACATGCCTAGCTCCATGATTTTTGTGTGAACAAGGCATTGAAATGACGAAGGGACGAAAGCGAGAGAGAAGAGCGCTTACATTTCCAACTTCATAACTGGTCACCCAAGCTTCACGCTCTTCACTAGCGAAACCCCCGACCGATCTCCAACAAGACTTGACCTCACCAGAACCGCCACTAGCGTACCCACACAAGCTAACTAGGTTCTTCAACACCACCACTCACCATCCATTGCCGACACACTACTCAACTATCTCACCAACTGGCTCCTTTATAAAGTCGTCTCAGCAATGTTACAAGATTGGTAAAGAGACCAAGACGCCGACCCATCAACCTCAAAGCCAATGGCACTATCTCGCAAGCCACCATTCGGCACACCAACTTTGATGCCGACAACAAGGCAACACCAACTTTGATGCCAACAACAAGGTAACACGAAGCAATTGGCACACAAACACTTTCATTCAGCTGCTACCGGCAATCTGACAAACCAACGTCCTCGTCTTCCCGATAAATCGATAAGTTCAGGTAACCACTTCACCCTCCTTTTATTGCATATTTTGGGTTGACAGTGTCAATTCCATCTACCCAAACATTGGCCACCCAGCAGAGCAGCTGTGGGCATAGCCATAATGACCATCCACAACAGCAACACCTGTGGTGGGCACATCCATCTGTAAATCCACTCCCATGCCTCTTACAAGTTATTGATCTTGACTCCCTTAAAGAAAGAGATGTCAAGTAAATGTCAAAGAAAGCAGCAAAGAGAGACAAAGAAAGCAGTTGTGCGTCGGAGAAGTTTTTGTTTGAAAAAGTGCACCCACATGGGCACATCTTCTGGCATGCACAAACACATGTACTTGTGTATCTAACCAACCCTCCAAGTACATCTCTAGATGGGGGGGACCACGGGCGCAATAAGCCTAGCCCATGGTATGGCCCATCGCCTGGATAACCCTAGACCTTGTGGCTCTTGACTCACCTACTAATGCCAAGCAATGGGTGAGTTGCGCGAGCAATGACATCAATGAGATAAACCTTTCATTTGTTAAAAATCAAAACTTTCCTTCTTGTTTCAGTGTTAATTTCTCTTCTGTTAATAGGGATATTTATTCTTCAAGAAAGAGCTTGGGAAACTTATCCTCGTCTTTTAATACTGAAAGTTCTTATCCTCCACTTTTAACACTTAAAGTGCTCATCTAAACATGGGAATGGTATGTTCCTCCATGATTATAATTTAAAGAGAAGACTTTTTCCACCTTCCCACCATACCTTTTGTATGGTGCTTTCTTTTTCCACTAACACAATGTTCAATTAAAGAGCTTACCTTAGCCTTGCCGAAGCATGTATCATTGAGATTTTCCTTACAGCTGCAAATGCCACTTTCCATGTGGGTGCGCTAGCTTGTCTTTCATGTCCTCACTTTGTTGTCATACGGGAATGCTCCTTGCTAAAGGGGTGAAGGAAGAGCTACAATGCCTAGATGGAGGCAAGAAGAGATGATCCTTTGCAATGGTTCTCTCTCGCAAAAATCAGGGGAAGAAGAAGCTAATCGAAGAGGGAAGCCTACAATCAAGCATGCATCCACCAAGCAAGCATGAATTCAATAGCATACAAGTAAGCAAGAAGAGCAAAAAAATAGCTCACAAGTAAACTATTGCAAGGGAATGATTGTCCATTGCTTATTGTCAAAAAAGACTTATATACAAGTGACTAGTTTTCACACTAGGTTGGTCGAACTTAAAAAATGATCCGTCCTCTATTATTAGTCTTAAAGCAACTATGTATGCAAAGTCTGAGACTTTTCCCATTTAACATTAACCTCATGGTAAGGCTACTTTATATGTTCAAGCATTGTCTTACAAAAAGTAAGTGTTCATTCGTGTGGGTAAGATGGCAAAATGCCTTACAATAGGTTGGGCAGACGCAATTAAGTTAACCAAACAGACTGGTTAACACACACACATGCACACAAGAAGCTTTTTGCGATAGTTGAAATGATTAACCTCATCAATAATTGATGTTGGTAGCATGGATTCTCTGAATAATCAAAGTAAAAAAAAGGATGAAGATCACCAGATAAAGGATGAAGATCTTCTTTTGGATGGCTATGAAGTAATCTACCCAATTTTTTAAGTTTCTTACTGGAGTGTGCATGGTTGCTATATATGTTGCCATGCATACTATGCATCCATATATATATTATATCATGTATGTTTACGTGCATTGTTTTATCTCTATATACTCGGTTTGATCTCTTTGTATGTAACGTGTATGTATCTTACTTGGTTTCTTCTATGTATCTTACTTGGTTTCTTCATCTGATACATGTCCCGTCTGTTTAGTTTCTTGCTACAATGCATCTACATGCATGCATGTATGTAAATCGTGTATGTTTACTTGCATTGTTAATAGTTGGTATGATCTCTATATGTATGGTGTATGTATCTTATTTGGTTTCTCCTTCTAATATCGTTTTGTATAGTATTATGCGTATCTTGCTTAGTTTGGTCGTTGCATGTATGCTACATTGACAAGTCATCCTATAGAATTTTCATGTTGCACATTAACTCTATTTAAATGCATAATGTTGTCAGACTTTGTATGCTGATTCTCTTTTATGTTGTTGTGTAAATGCTTACATATGTTTGGTAATTATGGTGCAAGGAGTGTGAATCATGTATGTATATAAATCATGTATGTTGACTTGCATTATTAATAGTTGGTATGATCTCTATATGTACAGTGTATGTATCTTATTTAGTTGCTCCTTTTAATCTTGTTTTGTATAGTATTGTGTGTATCTTGCTTAGTTTGGTTTGTGCATGTATGCTACATTGACAAGTCATTTTCCTTTGCACAATAACTCTATTCAAATGCATAATGTTGTTTGAATGCTTACATATGTTTGGTAATTGTGGTGCAAGGAGTGTGAAGCTATACACTATTAACGAAAGTTTTATGCTATATGGTTTTAGTTATCGAGAGGACAATGATCCTACAAACAGCAAAGAAGATGAAAGAGAACAAATCCTTTATACAAGGCATTTTGGATTGTTCTAACAGGTTTCTTTTTGAGGTTTAATCAAGTGGTTCTTTCTCATATGGGTGAGCCCATGCGGTGGATCTAGCTACATAATATAAAAACATTTTCTCTTTTAGGAGGTAGACTTTAGTTGAACCCCCCCTCCACACCCCCCCACCCCCCTCCTCTCTCTTTTTCTTGTAATAAAAGATATATTACCAAAATTACTTTGCAAATGGCCACATGGCCGCCATGTGATGTACTAGTTTTCCCTCACTATCCGAACCATAGGCGTAGCTCGGAGTACCCTCATCCAATATATAGTCGTGTCATTCTCCACCAAATGAGCTGACTGCAAGAGAGACTTGCCACGATAGTAGCCCTTTTATACGACCTATGTGAGCTGTAATACCAACTTTTGCATCAAATATGAAGGCATTCCTAGTTAACCAGATATGCCACAAGCTTGTCCACCTTAAAAAATGAAAGAAAACTAAATGTTTTGGGTTATCTGACCCATTTGAAATCTTGCCAAAAATTCAGTCTTTAACCTTTATGGGCCTGTCTCTCAACGGAATCCATACGCAAGAAAGGAAATCCTACACCTTCTTTGCCACTAGACATGAAATGAAAAGATACGGGCATGTTTCCAAGCATGTAGCACAAAACACACACAATTACTAGAAGCAATTTGCCGCTTTCGCAATTGGTCTCCCAAATTTGGTAGGCCTCCAACTAGCATGCGCCATACGAACACCTTTCATTGATATGGAATCTTAGACCACCAACCCTGTAAGATTACTTCCTTCCACCATGCCTTACTCTTCCTAATGTTCCATACCCTCCTATTAGCCTTCTCAAGTGATCCAATCGCTTATCTTCTACCATCATATGGGACACTTGATTTGTTGTACACTGGACATTGTCCTAAGGCTTTCTACATGCCCAATCTAACCAAGGTTTCTGATCCTCCAATTGAGGAATATCACCAAACGGTGTAAGTACTGCCCTCACCTTCTCGCATAACTATACATATCCACGTGGAATGCGAAAATATTGACCGATTTTCTGAAAAGACAATAAGCGACCTCTATGTGGCAACAAAGCATCCAGAATTCTCACTGGTCCCAATCGAGCCATTCTATTGAATTTTGGCCATTCAACAAGTTTGTTAGGCCACTCTAGAAGTCTTGAAGTAGCCAACACCTCACCTGCCATAGAACTCAACTACAATTGATCTGAAGACCTCCATTTAGTGTGTGCCAACACCTCCTTCCATGAGATCATCAAATGATAAAGGAGAGGTGAAGCCACCACTCAAACCTGTTGGGAACCATTCACTACATCCCACCATGTACCATCAATCATGGTATTACTATGCACAAGTGTGACCTTCTCTATGAGGGCCTTAGCCCATTACCACCCATGGCTCTTGAGATACACACATATCTTGCAATAAAGGTCATCTCCTAGCGACCATATGTAATCTGACATCTAATAGGGCTGCCCCTCCACTCCAATTAGGAGTAGTAACATGTTCCCAAGAAGTCCACATGTGCCCTTGTTTATTTCCTACTCTTTTCCATAGCATAAATCGAATTGGCTGGTTGTATCTGATGCAAATCTTTTCCCGTCTATGGCAATAAAGGCAAGAAAAAAGATATCATGCTAATCATAATGGATTATGCCACTTTCAGCCGAACATGCAACCGGAATCTTATTCTAGGAAAGATTGTGGAAGAGTAGAGAATTCACAAGAATTGATTCAACCATAAAAACCATTGCTTTGCAAGCTTCAACTAAATCAAATCAATTGAAATTTAAACACTTAACAAAATTAAAATACTTAGCTTAATAGACCATATTGGGTGCAATCTTCCCCCCTCTTGTGCATGGCCTCTCCCCACACAAGAGTATTTCTTTATTAGCTTTCTTTTTCACCAAAATTAGGCCATAGTCCCCAAAATATACAAGATGTGCTTTTTAGAGAGCACGGCACTCTTCTTTTACAAAAATAGAGTGTCAAATATTGGGACTAGGGTAAAGCCATAGGCTTTAATAAATTCCACATAATAAATGTATCTTTCCTAAAGTTCAAAATGGAAAAATCATTTGCTAAGGTTACAAGCTACTATGCTTGCCAAAAATGAAATGTGATGAACCAAGACATTTCTTCCAAAGTAAACTCTTCAATTCCCATAGTCTTCATCACCTGAAAATATAAGCCCAATTAATTATTAAATTAATCTCACAAATATTAAACAAGCACAAATCATCACCAACTCATGACTACCAGGCGTAAGTATCCCAGGAATCACCCTGCCATACAAAGCTAACTGAAATAATCATAGGTGGCCTTAGGTATTTCCTATTTGAAATTCCCTGAACCTTATTTATATGTAACCTTTTACATATAAATAATCTTTTCTAGTCTTACCTTTTAGTGTTACCTGTCAGTCTCATAACATTTCCTCCCCCTTGAAAGAAAAGTTTTCATCCTCCAAAACAAACAACAATGGGTAACTTCTTTTTGAGTATGCCAACCTTCTCTTAAATTTTGATCACACTCAAACTTTTAAGTATCGTCAAATATCTTAAAAACCTTCAAGCACAATAATTTGGAGAAAGATTAGAACCTTTCTCCCTTTTAAAAGAAATAGATTTCTCCTACTCTTTAGTTCACCTTATTGCTATTTCAGAAGATAACCTTCTCTTTTTTAAGATCGCACGCTTTACTTCTTTTCACGAGAGTACTTTTGCTCTCTTATACTAGAGCATGCTTATAATCATAATAGAAATCTTGTTTAAAGATTTCTAACTTTTCTTTTTGAATCAAACTTAAATAATTCTTTAACTTGGAATAAGTTTGATTTAAAGAAAAGTTAGAAATCTTGTTTAAAGATTTCTAACTTTTCTTTTTAAATCAAACTTAAACAAGTCTTTAACTTGGAATAAGTTTTCTTTTATAAGTATTCCAATTAGAGACACACTTCCTTTAGTAAAGGAATATTACTTCCTCGTTCATGTACCCTTAAACTCCCTTTCTACAAGAGAGTATCTTTTTCTTTTAAGAACACCTATTGTCCATGTAAGTATCATTACACCATATAGATCTGACACGGTGTTAAACTTTATGTTACTCCTTAGAACAATGAGATTGGCTTTAACACCTTCTTCTAAGATGAATACTTTATTCTGGTTGATGCTAAACATGAGGACAAACCAATATGATTATGTCTACCAACTTTGCATATGTCCTTAATCAGAGGCTTGTATACAATTAATGACTTTTCATTACTCTTTTTTACTTCTCGAGTGTTATGATCACTCAGAAGCTTTACCTGGTTACCATCAACCTTTTTCTAGTGCACACTTGTATACACTCAATAGAACCAATCTTATGGATAACATCCTTTCCGTGAGACACAATTCCCAAATAAGATTGTTCTATTACATTTTAGTACCTTACATACTAGTGGACTGACCTTGCATACCACAAGCAATGGAGAGTAAAGTAACCATTTACTCCCTTGGCCAATTCCTTTTACTTCTCGACCATCGACTCAATCGAGAAATTCTTTTAAATGAGACAACCTAAACCTTTCTCTTTTGCTAGACCTTTTTCAAGCAACTTATTTGCTTGATAACTTTTATGCATATAAAGAAACAATCATAAGGTTCCTTGTACCATGTATACCATTATGGAATACATGAGCATAACCACTTGTAATTATGCCTCTCTTTAATATGGTCAACTTTTCTTTTCACAAATGAGTACATCTCATTACTTTCTTTTACAGGCACATACTCATGCCTTTACGATGTGGCCGAAGCAGACATCACTTTATTATGTCACCACCATGAGAATTTATAGTCTTTCCCCTTTTCCAAGGAATTAGACTCTTATAGATAGACAACTCGCTTTTACCAAGTATTAACTATCTTTACTGTTCCGAATCAACATTGGTAACATGTTTTTGTTCATGACCCAAAGTACTTTTCAATGAGTCATAGTTTTAAACAAATCTAAAAAGATTACATTTGAGGCACCATGACCATTCATTAAGGTGTAAATGAAGCTACCTAATAATAGATGTGAATTGTACTCCATTATGAACTAACTTACATAAATCAAGATCAAACGCTACAGTTATTACTAACCTTTAAGCTCTTGTACACAACATAAACACTAAAAGAATTCAACCTTAAAGTGCTTGTATGTGCAATACTTAAACATCAACATTTATCTTTAGATAACATTTTAAACTCAATGAAAAATCAATGATCAAAGGAATATCCCCTTAAGTAACAAACTTCTTCGGAAAGGTAAGACTTCATTAGAATATATTTGTAAATGAGCATATGATACATAACTTTCGATATTAAAGTCTTTTACTAACTTTTAACAACAAACACAAGCTGTGTTTGCTCAATAGTTTAGCCACATAACATTGTGAAAGATCCTCGACTTTAAATTTCCAAAGGAATATGATCGACACAATAGGATCTTATGATACAAATTCACAAACCAACTTCAACTGAAAAACAAGTCCTCAACTGAACTCTCTAGTAGTTCAAACTTTGTTGACACAATATATAAAGAGACAGGGGAAATTTCTTGTCCCTAACTTTCCAATCATGTGTCAGTAGTGTACCCTTAACTCCATAAAAAACATTAACTATTGATTATCTCTAATACTTTACTAGCAATCAACAAACTTAACTGGTGTTCTTACACCCACTAATCAGCTGTATTGAAACATGTGACCAATCATCCTTCATCCACTTGATGCAAGCATGCAAAAATTAAACATATATATGCTTCTAATCACATGCTAAAAGCACATAATATTAAACTTCAATTTCATGCATGACCCATACATGCATGCTTATGTAGATGCTCACTTGGAAAAGCTTAAATGTCCACACGAGGCCAAAACTAGAGTAACTAGAGCAATAAGCTCAAATAATCGAGTGTGAAACACACTAGACCCATACATCCCAAGCCCCTCATATTCAAACACATACGTCACAAGTGTAAAATATGTACAAGACCTTCTGCACATAATGGTTCTTGGTGATGTAAAAAACTTATAAATATTAAGATGACACAAGTCATATGAACAAATTCTTGTTATGGCCCCATACACAAGAATTTGCAAACAAAAATGAGCACCAACCTTTACTCCATGCTCTTGATGAAGACTTTGATGAAAAAAGATTATTCCCATGCCCATCAAGCATATAACATAAAGTGCATTTTGTGTGACTATGCACACAAATCATCCTGACTCTCTCAACTTGGTCGTCGTGAGCTATGCCGCACAACAACCTTAGAATAGGCAATTGGTACTATGCTTTGCGAGAAACCAACACCTGGGTGTACCAATGTGCCACAATGGATGAAACCCTCTCTTCTTTTGAACAGCTCTACATCATGCTCCTCGCAATGTATTCTCACGCCAACTCTCGCTTATAGTCCAGCCTCTCTCTCACACCTATGACTCAAGCTCTGATCTCGGCATTGTGAGACTCTCGGCTCAGAACCCGACATAGTGGACTCCCGATTCGGTTAGGTCGGACACTTGAATTCGGAGGTTGGACACTAGGATCATTCCGCTTTTAGAGGCTTCAGGGACTCGGCTTGGATCAACAATGGTTAGTTCCTACTCGGACTTTGGCCACCTCCAAATACGGATCACTCCACCATCCCAATATTAGCATGACGAACCCTTGTCTGTTCTTCCAACTTAGTCTGGAGGTGCATTAATAGTTGATGACTCAGCCATGCTGCAACATGAGAAGGGAGAAATATGATAGTGAAACCCCCCACACCAACACATGCAGCCCTAAACTGGCCTTCAAGGAGAGTAACAGTAGCCCGTTGAAGCTTGGGATTTGAACAACAAATGATCATGTCCCTATTGTAGTGATATGAAGGTTGGAGATCGACACATGAATTGCCATATTGGATAGCTAGTGCACTAGAGATTTGATCCGTTGTATCTGGATCATCGTCGCCTTAAAATGGGCCTAAGCACCTCAGAAAGCTCCATCTCCTTATGAGACCAATGTTGTTGAACCATATTGGTCCATGGAAGCCGTATTTAAACTACAGCCAAGCAAGCACTCTCCTTGTCCTCATGATAGACATTGGGATGCATCGTCATTAGCAACTTAATCACCATTGATGCAACAATGCCATCTTACCCTTCCCAACGATCTCCTTCAGGCACCGAACCAATTGGCTCAGGCCGGGTCAATGACCTCATCATCTTGTAGAGATAAAATCAACAACCTGCTACATTGTGGAGAATCATCTTCATCTACCATTTCAAAAGAGTAGCAAAAGGTCACCAAAAGACCAAGTTCTTGAAACTATTGTGGTTGTGAAAGTGTTCAAGGGAAAAGCCTTCAACGTTTCTCAAAGGTTGAAGGCTTTTCTCTTGAACACTTTTCTCTTGAAGTAATTATTCCTGTAATAACAGTCCTCCCGTTTGAGGAAGCAACTGTCCTCAGTTGTGTAAGAAAAATGTCGAGAGAACAAGATTATTGATGCCATAACCTGCAAGGTAAACTCAGAGGTCCGAACATGGCTCAGAAGCACAAAGTCATGGCTTAGAGGTTCTTATGGACATGGAATACCAATCAAGAAAAACTCGTGCGATACCAAAATTGGTGATCGTCACACTGATTATCAAAAATAATATGTACATTAAGTTTAATACATGATTCACAAAATAAAAATGATCATGATCTTCACATCACCTCTCAATCCACCGACCATACGACACCTCAATCGGTACCCTCATATAGTGCAACACCTTAATCGGTATGCTCACACATCTCATGCAGTGCGACACCTCAATTGGTATCCTCACACTTCTCGTTGATATACTCAGATGCTATCCATGTTAGTTAAACAATTAATTGAACACATCTATTAATCCGAATGTCATCTTGAGATATAGACAACCCATAAATACTCAAATAATAGCTACATACATGTTTGCCAAGCGTAAGTACCCTAGGAATCACCCCTCCATATACGAACCAAACTAAAACAAATAGTGGAGGCAACCACACACATGTTTGCAAGCGTAAGTACCCCGGGAATCACCCCTCCATATACGAACCAACTGAAACAAATAATGGAGGCCCAAAAGCATGACATATACGGGTGTCCCCGATATACAGCTGTATAAACGCATAAGAGGATGGCTTCATGATTGGTGTGGAAGATTAAATCTACACATAATACAAATGCAATGAACCAATAAAATGAATGTATGTAAGACGAGTCTAAGTGTCCCATACCACGTAGGCATGTTGTTTATACACACATAGGATGGTAAAAAGATAGAAGACATAAATGTGTCTGGAGAGTAAGTGTATGAAACCAATACGATGTCCCATACCACCAGATTAATTTCATATATCTTTTCCTTCAGAATAGAAGTTTGAGGCGGAGTGACCAGTTCCCTCTGAAACTTAAATTCTGACAAAATTTTCTCTATCTATAAATTTTATTTAAGTTACTAAACTTGAACTAATCTTAATGTTAAATCTAAGGTTTATTAATTAAGTTCTTAGGTTGTAAAAATATTATAAAAACTCATATGAAAAAGTCTTGTAAATAAAAGTGGTTATATACATATACATACCTCCATCATTGGTGTCTTAGAAATAATCTGTCAAAAACAATATTAACACTTGAAAGATATGTGAATCATTATTACTTCTATGGATAGGATATATAAAGTTATTAAACAAAAGCTCATGAGAAACTTAACATCACAAGAATAAAAGTTATATTGGTTATGGATATAAGGATAGGAAAATGCTAACCTTGAGTTGGAAAGGTTGTTTGAGGGGATGTGAGATTATAAATGAAAAATGGATAAATTTGATAAAACACGAATAACTAGTATAATGATTCTAACTATCTTGATTAAGTGAACAAGTCTAGATGATGAAAAATTAATTTACTTTTGAAGTTGAAATAAACTTGAATAATAAACATGGAACTTAAGAGAGTCGTACCTTATATATATATATATATATATATATATATATTCGATTGTAATGATGCTCTTCATCGAGGAAAATGAGAAACAATGCGATAAATGGATTGAAATATGATTATTCTCCCAAACCTAACTAGGGTTATATTAATTTATGACCTTAAAAGAAATAAAATTTATAGTAATATGGTTTTAAATTCTATGCATAAATATTTAAGCATGATCGAGAAACGTACTTGGAAGGTGTTCG
>NC_141051.1:58894995-59057495 GCF_041138505.1 Cibotium barometz
AAATCAAATAACATAGCATAACACAAAGCAAAGGAGATAAAATAACATCACCATCAAGACAAGATTGGGTGCAATCTCCCAACCCCCATGCCATGTAGCTCCACTTCCACGACATGAGTATTTAGAGAATTTTATTCATAAAAATAGCCCAAGGAGCTAAGAATAGATGAGCGTACAAATTGGGCTTACTTTTCCCACTTTTTTGGGATATAGCTTTACATATTTTTAATCATATCAAAATCCCTAAGGTTTGTACATATAAAAACCTTTGCCCAAATATAATTGCTAATGGACCTTGTTACATAAAATAACTTTGTGCACATTTGCACATATATTAATCTTATGCTCACTTGCACATTCCATTAAGCTGAATCCTGCACAAATTAAATTAAACATATTTTTATACGATTATTAGTTCATAAAAATATGATAAAATATATACCTGTAAAACAATTGCATACAAGTTGCACACGTGAAAATCAAACACAGAGATAGATAGAGAGATTGCCATGAAAATTATTTTCCTCCGTGAGTTGCTTACATCGTTAATGGCCATGGCTTCAATCTATGAAGAAGTGCACGAATCATGCACTCCAATTAGCTAGCAAGGTCATGCAGATTTAGGTCTTAGGATCTCTCAACAACAACTTAAACTACTAGAAAAAATCACAAGGGATTTTTAAAAATTAAGGCTTAGATTAGTCCTTCTATGGAGGACTTCCTTTTGAAGTTTGTAGAATAACCAGGAATGAGTACGATATATTGGTTTGAAAGTCTTGCAATCCACAATAAATCCATTGCAAAGTTTGATAAGCAAAACTTCAAACTTTCCTTTGTTTTTTCAAAGAGAAGCTATACTATAATTGCCAAAAAATATGGCTATGGCTATTCAGGCTTTTAATCAAAATAATATAGTAAAAAGACGAAGAAGAGTACCTTATCCTCTTACTAAAAAGAGTAAAAGATAATTTATCCATTCATTGTGTTTATCGTGAGAAGCATAAAGAGTCTCCCTCGAGATTAAACACTAGCTCTAATACCAATGTAATGCTCCTTGCATTATAAGCTTGAGGACTTGTAAGACTAGAACTTTGGTTCTCCATCCAACCATAGTACCTTACCTCATGGTTATATAGGCGTAAGTGGTGCATGACCTTCCAACTTCAGCCTCTTGATCTTTCATTGGCTAGACATTTTCTTTTCCTTGTTCATCAATGTCTCTTCAACTACCCCTATGTCCCTTGGGCTTCCATTGTGCACCATTTACTTCCCTTTTTACTTTAACTTTAATGCATATTTACCACTTCTTAGGTATTTCCTATTTGAAATCCCATGAACCTTATCTATATGTAGCCTTTTACATATAAATAATCTTTCCTAGTTTTACCTTTTAGTGTTACCTGCTAGTCTCATAACACACAGTGGACTCTAGGGTAGGTATCATGGATGCCCTCAAATCTTACAGTAAGACTCACTTTGAGAAGGCGTTTGTAAGGTGGAAAGGGCAAATGTGTGCCACCTTGGATCTTGACCAGCAACCACATGTGCCGTGCACAGCACGACGCCTCTTGTACATGTATGTAGAGCAGGCCACAATACTACTTTTTTTATTTTTTCACCTTACATGGTGGAGTTGTTATTCTTATTATATTAGTTTCTTGCTATGTGGTCTTGTAAAATTTGATTTGGAATGTAATGGAAGTTTTAGATCATAATACGGTGTCTTTGTAAATGAGTTGTAACAATGATAGTGGCCCATGGTGTGAAGTGCTTAATATCTCGTAGGTGTCACAGTAGAGGGAGAGGAGTAGACAATAAGTGTAGAGAGAGAAATCGCTTGCCTGAACACGAAAAAGTGCTCGCTAAAAAATGCTCGCCAAAAAAATACACCCCAACTTCCTATACTTCTTTGTATGCATACTACTATAGTTATCTTGCCTGGTTTAGTATTTGCATGTATGCTATGCATCTACATATATTGACAGATCATATTTTTATGTTTCTTTACACATTAACTTTATTCAGTTGTACCATGTCATCCAAGTTTGTATGTTGATCCTTTTTCATATTGTTGTTTGAAGGCTTACATTTGTTTGGTTTTTGTGATGCAAGAAGTGTGAAACTGTACACTATCAATGAAACTTGTATGCTATATGGTTTCAATGAGTCGAGGGAAATGATCCCACAACAGTAGAGAAGCTAAAAGAGAACAAACACACTATACATGCTTAAGAGGCAAGCATTAAAGTTAGGCTTTGGATTGTTCTTACAGGCAAAGTGCTTTTCTGACAATTTGTGTGTGAACAAGACTAGGTGTTCTTTTCGTGCTATTCTTACGCGACAACCTACTGGTCTTGTGTGTATGCTACACTTTTATATTGGTTAACTTAGCTTCAATTTTTGTCGTACAAAAAGCAGCTACCAAGCACACGAGTGTGGAACCTACCTCCTCGCTAGGAGATGATTCTCAAATTTTATGGTAAGAAAACACTCGTTTATGAGCAATAAAAAGTCAAAACTATAGTCGGATTTGGTCTCTCTCTCTCTTCCTCTCCCTCCCCCCAGTTTCTGACCGAGCTCCACCACCACCAACGAGCGCACTGTGCAAAAGCAGAAAAGCTCTTAGAAAAGTAAAAGCAAGACGAGAAATCGATATAAGCAAGAGAGGAGAGATCAGGACAAGAAGAAAGACAGACAGAGAAGGGGATCCGTGTTCACACGAGCAGCACCGCGATGAAGTGGAGGCCGTCCGCCCCCCGCACCATTCTGTCGCTCATCAGCATGCCCATTTCGGTACGCGCGGCACGTATCGAGGTGAAGGTAGACGAGGAGAGCGCCCACGAACACCCGTCTTCCCCAGAGCGCAAGCTCAACAGCAGCAGGTTCCCCTTGTCCCGCTGGGAGTTCGCCATCCTCTTCTTCGTCTTCGCCGTCTTCTCTGCCGCCCTCCTCACAATCTACTGGACCATGCCCCAGCTCGATACACATGTGCTCACATTCCCCCGTAACCTCGCTGACCTTCGAATGCTCAAGTAAGCCTTCTTTTTCTCCCCTTTCTGCTCGACATTTGGTTTTATAGGTTTAGTGTAATCGGCTAATTATGATAGACTATATACGAAAAACCTTCCTTTTTTAAATAAAAAAAAGTGATACTTCCCTTAATTTGAGCTGAAGGCTTTATAATTGTCCACAAATTCAAGCATGGGATTATAGGTAAAGACCTCACAAGGGAATGGGTTACCAATAGGGTTAGGGTTTGTAAAGAATTAACTGTGCTATGAGTCCTAATCTAAAAGGGAGTATGTGTGAATGCAATCAATGCAAAGTCAGATGGCAAGGGCTAGCTGTTACATGCGGAAGCTCCAAGATGCTTCTTTCAGCCCTAAACACCATCTAGAACATGCTGATGCAAAAACGCAGACAGAAGGGAGAGTAGCGAGAGAGAGCTGGAAATTCAGTTTAGCCTTATATAGGCTTGAGAACATCCCATGGACTGGCCGACTGCTGGTTGGCCAGCTCCTGGACAATAAATTCACATATATGTTGTAGCCGACATGGATATTCCCTGGCTGACAGCCCCTGTGTCCTTCCACAAGATACTCCACAGTATATGCTCCAAAAATTTGGTTATGTTCTGATCTTTTCTTCTTTATCTTGTTGCCTCCTTAGGGTTAGTCTCTGAGCTCAGCCAGTGCATGTCTTGCACATGACATCCCCCTCTGCTAAACATGATGACGGAATTCCAATCTGCTTCTTGAATGACTGTCATCATCCCATTCTATTCGCGGAGTCCCTTTGTCATCCTTCCTACTCTAGCAACCTTTTCACTAAATACCCGGCCCGGTCTCCAAATCCACTCTAACTCTGAAGAAGATCTATGCATTTGTTCCATCCAGTCCCCATTCCGTTCCTGCCCTGCCTCTGAACACTGTCTTGGTCTTCATTCTTGAGAAATGAGTCTGGCACTCTCACTCCACCCCTTGGAGGATCATTCTCCCTTGGAACTGTTGCCTGAAAGCCTTTCCTGGCTCACAGGATTGCCATCCCCTTTGGGCTTTGTGGAACACCGCCAACCAACCTCCTGGGAGCTCTTCCCGGTCATGTGTTCCTTGCCTTGGGCCTTGTACCTGTGCACTTTCCTATACCTTGGACTTGTACACCTTCATATGGGACTGAATTAGGGTTTAGCCTTGCTGAGCCTAATGCTCGACCAATGTTACATGCGGAAGCTCCGAGATGCTTCTTTCAGCCCTAAACACCATCTAGAACATGCTTATGCAAAAACGTAGACAGAAGAGAGAGAGAGAGAGAGAGAGAGAGAGAGAGAGAGAGAGAGTTGGAAATTCAGTGTTTCATATGGTACAAAAAGGTACATAAATCCTTGCAGCCATAGGCTGCCTCCCATGAAAAGGTAAAATACCTAAACAAGTCCTAGTTCTATGACCCAACTCAAAAGGAGTCACAACAATGAGCACATAAGCCTTATATAGGCTTGAATGAGTCACAACAATGAGCACATAAGCCTTATATAGGCTTGAGAACATCCCATGGACTGGCCGACTGCTGGTCGGCCAGCTCCTGGACAATAAAGTCACATATATGTTGTAGCCGACATGGATATTCCTTGGCCGACAGCCCCTGTGTCCTTCCACAAGATACTCCACAGTATATGCCCCAAAAATCTGGTTCTATTCTGATCTTTTCTTCTTTATCTTGTTGCCTCCTTAGGGTTAGCCTCTGAGCTCAGCCGGTGCATGTCTTGCACATGACACTAGCTGACTTCGTTGGCTTACTTTTTCTATATAAACATGTTCATATTGTGCACAACTTGTGTCCCATTCATTGGTGCACATCCTAGGCATCTCCGGGTGCCTGTTGGGCTTTCAAAACTGCCCCAATCGGTCTACACTTCCCCTCCCATTTTGCCTAAAAGGCGGCTGTATGTGGGAAGCATGTCCACATCGCACCGGATTAAGGTGTGCACATGCACAGTAGGTTTGAGGAAACCAAGTCTTTTCTTTTCCTCTTTGTATTTTTCACTTTTGTGTTTCAAAGTGATATAAGAGCATGTTTCTCTTCAATATCCAACATCGGTAGGTCAAGGCTCAAACAACAAGGTTAGATAGCTACTAGTTCTACTTTAGATATGGACTTTATGGAGATCATTCACATGCCACCTCACCTCTGTTGAGAGCTTCTCAAGGGCCATCCTCAACTCTCAGGCTGCCTTCCATATTTCCCAGCTCTATGATCCACAACCTTGCTGGCATGCAGGCCATGTTTGTAGCTAGATGCACACTAAGCTATAGATTGCACAATTAAAAAATACTTCTGTCACTTAGTTTATTAATCTTATTCTCTTTTACTTGTCTGCAAGAGTCACAATTGTAAGAAGGTCATGAAAAATGTGTGTTAAATAATAGTTGTTGTGTCTTTGGGATTTCAACAGAGGCTGGGATGGAGGAGCATTACATATGCCGCTGCCCAGTATACCATGAGATCCGTGGGAGGTTTAAGTGTGTTTCGTGAGGGATTTGGTCCACTCTCCAGGATCATTGACTTCTCGGACCAGCGGATGTCATGTGCATGAAAGATGCCATGGATATTCTCAGGTGCTGGTCCAAAAGAGGCAGCCAGATAAAGAGTATGAACCAGATTTTAGGAGCATCAGGGTGCAGATGAGGTAGTAGCTTCGACTTGGAGCCAGGGCATGGATGATGTGCTGTCGGCTGAACCAGGTAGGAACACATGAGCTGTCGGCTGCTTACAAAAGGTGGGCGGCTGAACCAAACAGTGGCGGCTGACCAATCAGAGGCGATTGGACCAAAACAGAGGAGCGCTGGGTTTTATTAATGCCAAGACTACTGGCCGACTGCTGGTCGGCCAGTTCTCCAAGGAATCAAAAGGCCTATAAATAGGCAATGTAGCTCATCATTGTATTCATTCAGTCCTTTAGGGATTGGATCCTTAGGGTCCAAGTAGGGACCAGAATTTTGGTGTTTATCACCCTTTTCATGAAGACAGCCTAGGGCTGTAGAAGAAATATACTGAATTTTCCAGCACATCTCTCTCTCTCTCTCTACCCTCTTTCGATTTCTGCGTTTTGCATAAGCATGTTTCCAGGAGTGTTTAGGGCTGAAAGAAGACTCCCAGAGCTTTCGTGTGTTACATTGGTATCAGAGCATGCGGAAGCTCCGAGATGCTTCTTTCAGCCCTAAACACCATCTAGAACATGCTGATGCAAAAACGCAGATAGAAGGGGGAGAGAGAGAGAGAGAGAGAGAGAGAGAGAGAGAGAGAGAGAGCTCTGGAAATTCAGTGTTTCATATGGTACAAAAAGGTACATAAATCCTTGCAGCCATAGGCTACCTCCCATGAAAAGGTAAAATACCTAAACAAGTCCTAGTTCTATGACCCAACTCAAAAGGAGTTGAATGAGTCACAACAATGAGCACATCTTTTTATGCACGCTGACTGCTATGTGCAGGTTGTGGGCTCTTTTGGTGTCCTGTCGGCTGCCCTTCTACAGGCCGACTACATCATTGGGGCCATATAAAATGGCCCCATAGCCCCTTGCCATTGTTGTATTATATTCGGGATCTTCTTTGTGTATATAGCGCAGAGTTACATGCCTCTATCTCTCTCCCTCTCTTGTGCTGTTTTTCTGCATTGCGTTTGCTCTTGTGTTCCCAGATTTGGTCATCATCTCCGCTGCATATTCTGACATGGTATCAGAGCTCGGGCGTGTGTGGTCCTGGGCGACCCCCTCGCGCCTTGTTGGCTTGCGGAGCTCGAATCGAGGGAGGGTGTTGGAAGGTTGGCGATTTCGAGCGTGTGATCTATGGCTAGAAGGTGCCTTGGATTATCCCATAAGTGCAAGCATGGGAAGTTGAAGAGCCATATATAGGCTAGAGTGGCACCTTGTCATAGTCATCTCCTCCGGCCGGTGTTTTGGGGGGCAGCTCACCGAGAGATGGGAGCCTGGTGGAGGGATGCTGTAGTGCCCGTTTGGGGGTGTTGGTGGTGCTCGATGGTGATGCGTCTCCTACGTGCGTTAGTCTTTCGCTGCGCATTCTGACATGGTATCAGAGCCCTAGGCTCTTGATAGTTCTTGGGATTTGTGTGAGCAAGAGGGGGACTGTTGCGTTGCTGATTGGTGGACTGTTCGGGACTGTTTGGGAAGAGGAGAAGCAAGAGAACGGCGGGCTGATTTGCTGGATAGCCACTTGCAGGTGTAAGTTCTTCTTTGCTCCCATCCACCCATCCTTTTTCAGATTACATCCCCGCAATGGCAGATTTGTTAGAGATGGCCGAGAGGCATGTGAAGATCCCTACACTCCCCACGTCCCCGGTGGACCGTCCGTTGGACGGGAACAACTACGGCATAAGGAAGGTTATGATGGAATTTGTTCTGGAGTCTTACGACCTTGCTGATTTCATTGTTGTTGGGGTTCCACGGCCGGAAGTAGAGGAAGGGGAGTTACCGTCAACCCGAAAGGACCGGGAGGCACAAGCACAGTTGTGGGATCGTGTCAACGCCAGGGTCCGTTCATTTATCTTCCTCAACTGCACACCGCAGGTAATCAATCATATAAAGCATATGATGCTGGCCAGAGGTATATGGCAGTATTTGGCTTCTCTTTACAACAGGGTATCGCCATGAAGAGGATTTCCTTGGAAGTACTGATGCGGGTTATGAGCCCTGCAAAGTTGTCGACGATGCAGGAGCATATTAACAAGCTGCAGGAAGTTCTCCAGGTTGGGAAGGAGATTCGTCAGAGGACATGGCCATAATGTTGTTGTCGCATTTGCCCTCTCAGTACTAACATTTTATTGGACAACGATCGAAAGGCCGTAACACGGGCAAAGGGAAGGCTTCATTGGAGAAGTCTTCTGAGAAGAAGTCCGATGTTGACCGCAAGAAACTAAAGGCAGAGAGGACCTGTAATGATTGTGGCGAGAAAGGCCACTATTGGAGGCAATGTCCCAAGCGGAAGACCGAGAAGGGTGAAGATTCCTGAGCAGCAATCATGAATACTCTGGCTTTTGTGCACTTGGAGGTGATGGACACCGATGCTTCATTTTCTTCAGGTAAGGAGGAGGTTGGAGGACTCGCCGCTATGGATACTCGGGAGTGGATTCTAGACAGTGGTGCTTCCAAGCACATGACTCCTTTCCTTTCAGATTTACAGGATCTCTGCAGGTATTCTGGTCACATTCTTATTGGGAATACATCCACTATCCCAGTTCACAGTGAGGGCAGCGGAGATAGTTCCCGGTTGCAGCATCCCTCCACCGGGCTCTGATCTCCCGGTGAGCTGCCTCCCAAAACACCGGCCGGAGGAGATGATTATGACAAGGAGATCTACTTCAAGCCCAGGAGCAGTTTTACGGAGCAGTAAGAGGCAGTCATCTTTTGCCTTGTCATCGACAGAGGTAGAGTACCGGGCTGCTTGTGAGGTGGTAAGGTTGCAGAGGTTGCATGGCAGGATTGGGCTTCTACTGGAGGAACCCACGGTCATCCAAAGGCACTTTGTTCGTGAACAAATTGTTGCTGATGACATCTTGCTAGAGTTCTGTTCGACAGAGGATAGTACGGTGGACTTCTTCACGAAGTCGCTATCTCAAGATTTGCTCAGAGCTGAGAGGGGGAGTTAGAAGTCATCTCCTGTCTTTACTGAGACACTAGGGCCTTTGTTGTGGGTGTGCCCGCCCGTATTAGGTGTTTTCTCATTTTTCCCCACTCTCCGTATTTTTCCCTATTTTTTCTTGGCTTGGGAGGTTGCCTTGTGATGCCAGGTTGACCCAGTTGTTGGCCAACTGCATTAGTATTGTTCACATTCTGGAGCTGGCTGACTGGTCTGGACAGGTCGTGGACCTTTTTATGCAGGCCGACTGCTGTGTGCAGGTCGTGGGCTCTTTTGGTGTCCTGTCGGCTGCCCTTCTAGAGGTTGACTGCATCATTGGGGCCATATAAAATGGCCCCACAGCCCCTTGCCATTGTATTATATTTGGGATCTTCTTTGTGTATATAGAGCAGAGTTACACGCCTCTATCTCTCTCCCTCTCTTGTGCTGTTTTTCTGCATTGCGTTTGCTCTCGTGTTCCCAGATTTGGTCATCATCTCCGTTGCATATTCTGACACAATGCTCATGCGTTGATTCGCCTAGGGCTGTAGGAGGAAAACGCTGAGAGAATAGGGTTGAAACTGCAATCGCTTATGCTCCTAGTGCTGAGGATGACAAGCGCTTGAATGCTCCTTTGCAGAATATGATGAATGCATGCTGAGTGAACTGCTGTCCCGTTGACTTCCCTTGTCTCATGGGAAGGAAAACGCTGAAGAGAAGCTTGGATGCTGGACTGAATCTGATGCGCTTCTATATATATGTGTGAATGACGCTGGTCGGCCAGCTCCTAGATGCTCACGACCTGCCCATAAATGCCATAAGTGCCATAAATGCTCATAATACTTGTCGGCTGCCACCTACTTGCTGCTGCCACCAAAAATGCCTATGAAGCCTAATGAAGTCTAATGTGCTGCTTTAGATGATGTACTCAGCCTATACCGCAAGATACATGCTGAATAGCATGCTTAAATGCCTGATAAAATGCTGGAAAATAAATCCCGATTAATTCTTGATTAATGTTTATGATGCCATGTCACTTGTACACCTTTCGGGTGTGCACGTGACACAACTTATTCAAAATTTAGACATAATCATGGTAATCATAAATCTCGAATTTCTAGCCTCTTCTATGGTCTTCTAAATTCATATTTCATGCATAATCCTATTTTCTCTCTCTAGAAACTAATAAATTAATATTGTATTTTAATTTGTGAAAAATTGAAAGAGTTATGCTAAGTCATAGGTTATTTCTCTATCCTCATTATAAATTAATCCTACATCCAGTTGGATACTAAAAATCAATTTAAAGGATCATACTAAGGTTAAGGCATGAATAAATCAACTAAGGATGCACCAAGATTTGAAGTCACTCTCTGTTCTTGATAATTGTGCAAAGAATAGAAATTTAAATATGAATTGGCTATGGTTTGAATACATACAACCAAATTCAAATTTAGAACATAAATACCTTTGATAATTTGGCTTGGGAGATTTGCAAGTATTTGATCTAGACTTGTCACGTGCATGCCATGGCATAATCCTTTGAATGAACAGTCTCAATCCCTGATCTAAGTCAGCATTTAGGGCATCATTAGCAACATCAAAGCATTACCATTAGCAGAAATGCCATCACATCAGTAGGCTGTAGCATTATTATCAGATCATTAGAATCATCATTATCAGCAGCACACCATCATCATCATCAGTACATCATCATAATCATCATCATCACCATTAGGAGGGCATGGGACCCTGTCGGCAGCCGGCATAACAGCAGTCGGCAGCCAGCATGGGGTCCCAGGCAACAGGCAGCCAAGTGGTGGGAAGTGGGAAGCAGTTTGGGCAAGCCAAATAAATAAGCGCAGCATCAAAAGAGGAATTTCTGTCATGACCCGGTGTATATTTGGCAATTCATCACGTACCGTGTATCTCTAGCTCTGTGCTTCTAAACCCTAACCCTAACCCTAACCCTAGGGGACCTGGAGGGTGTGGGAAGAGCCAGTGAACATTGGGCATGGTGGTCAGTGTGCAGGACATGTATTCAATGTGCATACTTGGGGTCAAAGGTGACTTTAGGTATTAATAAGGTCCCTTTTCATAATCCCATTGGAGGGGGGGGGGGGGTGAGACAAAGGTTCAAAACCAATAAACAAAAGAACCCTTTTTTTTGGAGATCATGGCCCTTTGGGGGGGGGGGGGGGGGCCTGGGGGGTTACTCTTTTTTTGGCGGGGAGGCTCCACTTTTGGAGTCGTCGGCTGCAGCTACACGCACATGTGCTTTTTCTCTCTCGGGAGGAAAGCTGGCAGGCTGGGCTGCAGGAAGCTCAAGGCTGGACTGCGTTGGCTTCTCTCTCTCTCTCTCTCTCTCTCTCTCTCTCTCTCTCATATGGAAGGCGGTGTAGGATTGCAGGGGTAAATTGGTGGGCTGGACTGTGCTTGTTTTCTCTCTCCCTTGTGGAAGGCGGTGCAGGACTTCATGGGCAAGCTGGCGGGCTGGACTACAGGCGGCTGCGGGAACTGAACATGGCTTTCACATGTCCTTTCTCTCTTGGAAGGAGGCGGGCTGCAGAAAGTGCAGAGGCGCACGAGTGGGGACAGCCGGCTTCTGTTCTCTCTCTCTCTCTCTTTCTCTCTCTCTCTCTCTCTCTCTCTCTCTTCCCTAGCAGGTGGAGGATGGTGATGAAGGTTATGGAAACTCCCCTTCGCGGGCAAGCAAACTGAAGGGGCTCACAGCTCCTCTTTCTTCTGGCTCGTGGGTTGTTCGGGGGTCCTTTGTGAGAGGAAGGATTCACAGCTCAAGAGGGCAGAAACAGGGCAACTCGGGAGACAGTTCTAGAAGAGTTCGTGGGCTGTTTTATGGCTGTGTGCATGGGCCAATTGGCTGCGTTTTTAGGGCCTCATGGATGTACCTTTTGGGCAGATTAGAGGTGCAGAATAGTGTGGTGTTTTGAGCACAGGGCTGTGTGAAACCTCTATTCTGAGAGGACCAAAGGACTGGCAGTTTGGACATGCATATGTTGCAGCCATGTATGGCTGTCGCATTCAGCTGAACTCTTCTTGAATGTAATTAAAGAAATACCGGAAGGGGTGCCAAGGTTTGGGGCCAATCGGTGTTCGTGTACTGTGTGCAGAAGCACTCTCGCTCCCTCTTTGTTTGCTTTCTTTGCTGATTTACAGCTGTGTTAGTGCGACAGTTAGTCTACTGCACTTTGGTTTTTATTGAAGGCCGGTTTCAATTTCAGCAAGATTGTTTGTCCAGAAACAAGCCGACTACCCTTGTAGCTGGCCGACCAGCACTCCAGCATTATATATAAGCACAAGTCATAAATTCAGTACATCAAGTCATTCATTCATCATTTCAGCAGTGTAGAAAGTCAGTAGAAGCTATGTAGGGGCCAGAGGTCACCCCTCCGGGGCTGACCAAGGGCCTAAGCATGTACAATCAATCTTGTCACCTTTTTGTACCATATTAGATACATAAAACCATAACACCAATCTCTCTCTTCTTCTCTCTCCTTTGTCTTAATCATGTTTAAATTAACATCTTGTTTTTAATCAAGCTTAGGGCTGTGGATCAGTACAACAAGGTTTTCGTGCATGCAACATTGGTATCAGAGCATTCAGGCTCATTCCACTAAGCATAGTCCCAATGAAGGTGCACAGTTCCAGCAGAGAATGTAGCATGGTAGCAGATGGAGTGGATTGCAACAGGCGAAGCCAGAGGAAGCATTACTTGAGGGTATGTACGCAATAACCAGTACATCATTAAGCTCTCAAATCAATTCTGTGACATGCAGGGGATTGATCGTAGTAAAACAACCTTAGGCTAATACTAAACTTCACTTAATGATACGTAAGAGATAGACAATGGTGTCAATGCAACGCAATATGTAGCTATATTAAATGCAATGGTTACATCTGAGATCTATGAATAGATCTATGCTGAATATCCTTCTCAGAAGGAGAGAGATATGCTGAATGCTGATGGTGAATGATTGTTCCTTTCTCCAATGTTGAGGTCCACCCTTAGATGCCGGTTTTCCTCTATGTAGGAGGTAGGAAGATGACTGATCTGAATGCTTACTGCTGTCTGAATGCTGACCTGCTGACTCTCCTTGCTCCCTAGGTAGGAAACGCTGAGAAGAGAGGAAGATCTATGAGATGCCCTATGCTGAAATGATGCGATTTCTATATATATGGTGTGTTGCTACTGGTCGGGCAGTTATACTACTGTCGGCCAGGTGTATAGATCTTTAAATGCTCATGTATTGTTGTCGGCTGGTACTGTGCTGCTGTTGGTTGGTCACAACAGGTTCTGACCTGATGTTAAATGCCCTAAATGCTCTTAATGATGTATGTGCTGATGTGGGTGCTGAAACAGTCCCATACACATGTCGCACATGATGATATATATGCTGAAAGTGCCTGAGTAATACTTGATGTTATTGAATGCTATCTGCTAAATGCTTATAAATGCTCTGATATGCCATGTCACTTGGACACCTTCTGGGTGTGCACGTGATATTTGTAACTTGGTTGAACACAATGCTAATCAATACACTTAAATACACTAAGATTTGAAGGACACTTGCTCAAATACAAGAAGTAAATTGTTGAATTGACAAGAGGCACACAATGAGCCGGAACGGCCGACCCCTCCCTTGAGTAAATTGTATTACTATTGGAGAAATTCAATACATAGTTTCACGGGCATCCATTGCCAAATCCTCCATGCCAATGCATATGAAATTCAGCATTTAGAAAACAATGGTATGTCGATGTAGATCACCAAGGAGCTGCCTTGATGCCCGGCCCGACTTCAGTGCCCATATTCTCTACCATTGGCTCTATGTTCTACCAAGCAAGGTAGCAACATCTTCAAGAGCACATAGGACAAGAGAAATACTACACAGGGCGGCTAAACAAGGAGTCCTGCCTTTCTACTGAGTAAGTAATGACAATACATTGTCCAATTACCTTACTAGTCTTCATAGAAGTTGTTGCAAGCGGAAGCCTTCGCATTGGAAGCTTTAGAAGTGTTGATATCTTCGATTTGCCGCAATCCTTCGCGACAAAAGTCTTCAAGAGGATGAAGGGAACCTTGGGAAAGCTTCCCCTATGGTTTAACTTGAGAAAGGAAGGCTGAAATTAGGGTTTTCAGCAAAAAGACCAGAAATTACAGCAAAAATGAGAGTTGTTTTGCTGAATTTTAGTCATTGGGAGTGAGTAGGAGAGTGATTAGCACTTGGAAACACTCTTGAAGCTTGGAAAACACCCTAGCAAGTTGGGTATGGCTATGGAGAGCTTGGAAATGGAGAGAAATGGTGGAAAAACAGAGTTTTCAGCCTCCAAAAATCCTCATGAAGAGAAAACACGAATTTCTCTTAATAAGTAAGTGAATTGGGGTCCAATCAGGTGAAGGGACATGGGGAGATGCCCATTTATGAGTAAAAGGGGAGGATCAGGTCCTGGACATTGAGTCTCGTCCGCCTCGGGACTTCAGTGAGTGTGAACTTGGAAGAGGTCATAATTTATAAGTGACTTTTGGGCGCCCAAACTTTAATGAAATGGGAACGCACTCACTTATAAATATTGGCTAAGTCCTAAGGGCTATTGGAGCCTAGATCGGGAAATACTTACCACCTGTTCACATGCCACACAACCATGTCAGCAGACAGTTTCACACGCACGGTTCACGGGCGGGCGTCCCCTTACCCAGAACTACACATAGGTCATGCAGGCATGAAAACAGCATGCAATTTCATTTGCAGGCAAGCACATAAAGATGCTATGCAATGCAGCATTGGCATGAGCAATTTCCGTTCATGAAACCATATAAGACCAGGCGTTTCCAGGCAAGTATACGCAATACCAGACCCAGTGGAAAGCCAATCCTCTAGGCATTTCCGGGCATGTACACAAAGGTACAAGTCCCAGCGGAAAGCCAAGTCCTCCAGGCGTTTCCGGGCATGTACACAAAGGCACAAGTCCCAGTGGAAAGCCAAGTCCTCCAGATATTCCGGGCATGATAACATCAAGTCCCAGCGGAATATCATATCCAACTATACAGGCATGACACGTGTCAATCACCTGCATAGGCATATTCCATAAGCCATGGACACTAATCCAATATGTACATAGTGTGAAAGCAAGAGTGAACCATTCGGGTGGCCAAATGGTGACATTCCCCCCCGCTTCTAAACAGTTGTCCGCAACTGAAATGCATCCAAATATGTTTGAAGCACATGCGGGCAATCTTTGAAGAACTCTTCATCTATCCATTTAGCATCAATGGGAAGATAGTTCTTAAACTTCACAAGGTAACGCCTCACAACTTTGCCTGCAGCAAGCTTGCGTTCCTTGTGATACACAATCTGCTCTGGCTGCAAGATCTCCTCAAGCTCATCCACTTCTGGTGGATCCTCAATGACCATTTCATTGGGCTCCGGCCCTACATACTTGCGAAGAAGACTCACATGAAAAGCATTGTGTATGTGCAATGACTAGGTAATGCCAATCTAAAAGCCACTTCATTGATCTTCTCGATTACTCGAAAAGGTCCATAGTACCTGGTTGCAAGCTTAGGATATGCATCCTCTTTGCCAGGCCTCTTTGCAAGTCTTGCTTTCTCAAATTTCAGCAATACCCAATCATAACCTTTAACATCCAATTGCCTTCTATGCTTGTCGGCAGCCTTTTTATGCTTGTCTTGTGACCTTGCAATGGCTGTCCGCACCTGAGCAAAAGCAATATCCAAGTCTCTTACATACTCATCAGCTGCAAATATCTCATCCTTTGTGCGAAGGATGGGTGGCAAAACCACCTTACCATAAACAATCTCAAACGGGGCCTTTCCCATAGATGCATGCACCGTGTTGTTGTATGCAAATTCCACAAGCGGTAAGTACTTCTCCCAAGAAGACTTCTGATCCGCCACATAACATTTCAAGAGATCCAACACGGCTGAATTTGCAGCCTCACTTTGTCTATCTGTTTGAGGGTGATAAGCTAATGAGAAGTCCAATTTGGTGCCCATATTATCAAATAAGGCCCGCCAAAAGAGACTTGTAGTCCTGGGATCTCTATCCCCCACAATGGACTTCGGCATTTCATGATGTTTGAACACTTGTGCAAGATATATTTTAACCATATGCTCAGCTTTGATGGTCTTTTTGACCGGCAAGAAGTGAGCTTGCTTGCTAAAGCTGTCCACAATTGTCCAAATTGCATCATTACCCTGTTGGGTATGTGGCAAGTCCATAATGAAATCCATTGTAATACTTTCCCATGGCTGCGTGGGAATAGGCAATGGCTGAAGCAAACCTGGTGCCTTTTGCCTATGAAATTTGACCTTTTGACAGGTGATACATGCACGTACATGTGCCTCTATGTCCTTCCGCATACTTGGCCAAAAGAAATATCGCTCAATCATGCGCGTAGTAGGCATTATGCCTCTATGACCAGTATATGGAGGAGCATGGCACTCATCCAAAACCTTTTGCCTCATGTCAGACACCACACATAGGCAATTATCTTTCATGAGATAACCCTCTTTGATCACATATGAGGCATGTGCATGACCAGCCATCAAATCAGTCCAAATAGTGGCAAAATCAGCATCCGTATGATACAAATCACGCATGGTAGACAAGTCCCCATGAGAGACAACCGAGATAGCTGCTACATACGGCTTTCGTGACAATGCATCGGCCACTACATTCTTCTTTCTTGGGGTGTGCAAGATCTGAAAATGAAACATAGAGAGGAAATTGGCCATCCTCATATGCTTCTCTGACAACTTAGTTTGAGTAAGAAAATACCTCAAACTCTGGTGATCTGTCTTCACAGTGAAATCAGACCCAAGAAGGTAATGTTTCCATATAGTAAGTGCATGAATTACAGCCAAGAGCTCTTTCTCATAAATGCCAAGAGAGAGCTCTGCATCATGCAATCTACGACTCTCATAAGCCACGGCATGTCCCTCTTGATTAACGACAGCCTCTATGCAATTTCCAGATGCATCACATTCCACACAAAAAGGCTTTTGCAAATCCGAAACGATCAACACTGGACCATGAGTAGTTGCATCTTTCAATTTGAGGAATGCATCTCTCTCTACATTAGTCCATTTGAACATGGCCTTCTTCTTTGTCAAATCATGTAAAGGAGAAGCAATCCATGCAAAGTGCCGAATGAACCTGCGGTAGTAAGAGCATAATCCAAGAAAACTACGGATCTCATGCACTGAACTCCATTCGGGCCAATTCCGAATTGCATCAATCTTTGCAGGATCCATCCGCACTCCATCTTTGGACACAATATGCCCAAGATAATGTATCTCTGACAAGAAGAACTCACTCTTCTTTGCATTTATGAAGAGTTTATGCTTATGGAGCTCTTCAAAAACAATAGCCAAATGAGCTTTATGCTCTTCTTCGGTCTTCGAGAAGACTAGTATGTCATCAAAGAAGACACCTGTAAATTTCCTGTATCCACGGAATATGCGATCCATCATTCTATTGAATGTAGCCGGGACATTTGTAAGACCAAAAGGCATAACAAGATACTCATAAAGCCCAAATGCTGTCCTGAAAGCAGTTTTGTGTACATCCTCAGGCACCACACGCACTTGATGATATCCACTCTTGAGATCAATTCGGCTAAAGCATGCCGATCCATCCAACTTGTCAAGGATGTCGTCTATGCGTGGAATCGGAAACCTATTCTTGATGGTAAGCTTATTCAAAGCTCTATAATCCACACACATACGAAAGGATCCATCCTTCTTTTGAACTAAGAGGACGGGTGAACAATATGGGGAAGAGCTTGGCTGAACCAAACCCTTCTCAAGAAGCTCATTTACTTGCTTCATGATCTCCTCTTTTTGGGATGCACTTACACGATAGGCTGGCCTATTAGGCGGTGAGCTACCTGTTGGGGTAAAGGCGTTATGCCCACCCTTATAGTGTGTACAAGCCCATAAGTTATAGTACATAGTACACTTAGTACTTTTAATGTACTAAGTGCACTATGTGTACTAGTGCAATATACATGTGTGATAGGGGAGTCACACACTCATGCTTTTCATGAGTTGACTTATCCCCACAACTCACTCTCTCTCTCTCTCCCTTGCTTCTCTGTGTATGTCTCCCATGAATGATCTCTAAACCCTAATTCAGGTTTTCTCCCCATCAACTGGTATCAGAGCAAGGTCGCCTGTTGAACCTCTCTTGGAGCTGGTCGCCTGCTGAATTTTTCTTGAACTGGTCGCCTGCTGAATCTCTGACAGAGCTGCCTGTATCTTTTCTGGCTGCTGCCCAGCCAGCTGCGTGGGGTGCCCCAGCTGCCCAACAGCCGAGCGAGGAGGGCAGCATAGTGGCGCAGGCAAATACGTGTAGCGCTGGTGCACAAAGTGAGGCGAAGACAGCAGCTGCAGGCGAACATGCGCTAGGCTTGAGCGAAGGCAAACACAAGTTAGCTGGCGAATACGTCAACGAGCAGGAGAGTCGATTAGCGAAGGGAGCCCGTCGACGTGTATGCGGTGCTAGGCGAAGCTAGGCGAAGGCAGGCGAGCTGACTGCTAAGCGTGAAGCGAAGGGAGCCTGTCGACTTCATTAGCGAGTAGCGCTAGGCGAATACGTCAGGCGAACGTGAAGCGAAGGCTATCACGTCATCTGCAGTTCAGCACTACCAGGCGAAGCGGGTGGCCCTTCAGCGTGAGCAGCGAGCGAATACATTCGCCTCTTCGAGTTCCTTCAGTCCCCGTGAAGGTCAAACACACGTTAGGAGTAACCGATGCGGCGGGTCCTGCTGCTCCTGAAGAGAAGCGCATTTGATCTCTACGTCAGGCGGCATCTAGAAACCTCCATCACAGCTCTGCACGAGGGGCTGGCCAATCAGCATACGTGGCTGCTCCAGAAGCTGCCCAGCATCGAAGTCGCCGCCACCACCGCCTCCGTCTCATCCTGCAAACTCAGAAAAATCAGAAATTTCAGAGGTATTCTGCTTCAATTTTGGATTTTCCTTGTCAAATCAATCAATTGAGCAGGTACAGGTGCCCAATTGCTCAATTTTTTGAGCAAAATTGGCAAAATTGGGTGACATTGGTCACAATCAGGATCAATTTGCAGGAAATTGGTCAAATCAGGATCAATTTGCAGGAAATTGGATGTCGAAATTTGGGGCTTTTGATGTAATTGTGCAATTAAGCACTCATACATGCTGTATGATGTGAAAAATCGCACATTTGGGCAAAATTGCAGCAAATTGCAGTGCAAATCAAGGGGCTTTTGTGCCGATTGAGTTGATTTGCATGCAGGCAATCGCATTTGATGCTGTGGTTAATGTGCTGATGCCTTACAAGCACCCAATGTGCTTGTAAATCAAGGGGCTTTCACGTATTTGATGTATATGTGGCCAGGGGGAAGCATCGTGAACACTCTGGATGTCTTTACGTGCGTCAATGTACCATGTATGATCAGAAATTGATCTCAAATCAAGGGGCTTTTCAAGTTTGTATGCTTGTTGAGCTTGGCAAAGCAGCAGGCAAGACATTTATGTCTTGAATCCTTAAAAATCAGCTTGCAGTCAAGGGGCTTTTGCCCAATTTCTGTTCGGGACTGTTGTATGCAGTGTACGGGACTGTAAAAATCTGATTTTTACTCATTTGGACAGCCAGGAGAACATTTGTAAGCACTTTGTGTGCTTTGGGTGCAGTGTTTGCACATCTTTTGGTGCAGTGTTTGCACATTTGCAGGGAGTCAGGCATTACAGGTTGTATTTTGCTATGGCAACCACAAGTGAGAGCTCTTCATTGCTTCACATCAAGAAGCTTGAAGGCTCGCATAATTATGATATTTGGCAAACCCAGTGCTACAATGTGTTGCTTCAGAAAAAGCAGCACAAGCCTATCAAAGAAAGGGGTGTGATGCCCGCTTCTCTTACAGCTGAAGAGTGGGAAGATATGGATGAGCTGGCAAGATCTACTATCATGTTGTCTGTGTCAGACTCATTACTTTTCAGCATTCGTGAAGAGAAGACAGCTTGGGGAATGTGGCAGAGATTGCAGGACTTGTATGCCCAACAAAGTGCCTCAAGCAAAGTGTATTGGTTGAAGAAACTCATAGGCCTTCAGATGAAGGAAGGGGCATCTATGACAGCCCATCTCAATGAGTTTAATGGTATTGTCAGCCAGGTCATCAATCAAAAGTTGGCAATGGACGATGAGTTCAAAGCCACTTTTTTGTTATGCACTTTGCCAGAGAGTTGGGACACATTCAGGACAGCCACTAGCAATTCGAATGCTATGCTGTCATATGCAGATGTTGAGGGTGCTCTTCTTCAAGAAGAGATGAACAGGAAGAACAACTCTGTTGGAAAGTCCAATGCAATGAATGCACGTGGGAGATCCCAGCAAAGGGGTAAAAGCCAAGAAAGGGGAAGGAGCAAGTCTCGCTCCAAAAAGGATTTGGAATGCCATTATTGTGGCAAGAAGGGACACATCAAAAAGCAATGCTACAAATGGAAAAATGATCAAAAAGAAAAGGGAAAAGGCAAAGACAAAGAGAAAGACGAAGCCAAAGATGTAAAGCCAAAGGGCAAAAGTGGAGTCAAGATCGAAGAAATCAATGTGTCACATGCAGGTGGCAGTGAGGATGAGGTCCTCTTTACGTCTTCACTTGATGCCCATTCACTTCTTACAGGTGGTCATGGTATGCACTCATGGATCATTGATTCAGGTGCCTCCTTTCATGTCACAGGTTGCAGAGACTTGTTTGTCAGGTACACTGCTGGCAATGAAGGAGTGGTTTATTTGGGTGATAACCATGCATGCAAAATTCTTGGCAGAGGTGATGTGAGGCTTGTATTTTCAGATGGCTCACAGCTTATGCTCCATGATGTCAGGCATGTGCCTGAGATCAAGAAGAATCTGCTTTCTACTGGACAGCTTGATGATGCTGATTATGTTACCACATTTGGTAGTGGAAAGTGGAAGATTAGTAAGGGCTCACTGGTTGTTGCCAGAGGCTCTAAAGTGGACACTCTTTATTTCATGCATGCAGGTGTTTGTCACCATGCTAATGTAAATGCAACCGAGCTGCCGGAAATTTCTATGTGGCATAGCCGGTTGGGACACATGAGTGTCAAAGGAATGGAGCAATTGTCTCGTTTGGGTTACTTGCCTTCTCTAAAGTTTTCAAGTTTTCAGTTTTGTGAGCATTGTATATATGGTAGGCAACTACAGTGCCCCCACAAGAAAGCTCTTGGACAGAAAGATGCTCAGTTAGAGCTTGTGCATACAGATGTATGTGAGATGCCTCAGCTTTCTTTGGGAGGGGCAAAATACTTTGTGTCTTTTATTGATGATGCCACACGCAAGGTGTGGGTCTATCCTCTTCGCTTGAAGAGTGATACATTCTCAGTGTTTGAGAAGTTTGTTGCTCTTGTTGAGAATCAAACTGGCAAAACACTGAAGGCTTTGCGTTCCGACAATGGTGGAGAGTATACGTCCAAACAGTTTCAGGACTTTTGTGATGCTAAAGGCATCAAGAGGGAGCTCTCTACTCCTTATGATCCTCCACAAAACGGGACAGCAGAGAGGATGAACAGGACCATTCAGGAGAAGGTCCGTTCTATGTTGTCGCATGCTGCATTACCTCATGGTTTTTGGGCTGAAGCTGTTATGACAGCCGTTCACCTTATAAATAGGTCACCTAACACGAGGCTTGGTGGGAAAGTGCCAGAAGAAGTATGGACAGGGAAGCCTCCGTCATACAAGCACTTGAGAGTGTTTGGTTGCGTTGCGTACGTGCACATACGCAGGGAAATGCGCACCAAACTTGATCCCAAGTCTCACAAATGCATATTCCTAGGATATGGTGACAGAGGTGAAATGGGGTATAGACTTTGGGATCCCATGAATAGAAAGATCATACGCAGCAATGATGTCATTTTTGATGAAACATGCATGTATAAGGAGCCTGCAAGGCAACAGGAGCCTGGCAGAGTCATCTTTGATGATGATGGACATCATGGACAACAACAAAGGGCTGTAAATCAGCCATTACAGCAGGAAAACCAGCCCTTAAATGGTGCTGAAAATGGTCCAAATGGACAGCCAGATATGGCAGAAGATATCCCTATGGATATACCACAGTTGGAGGATATACCGGGCATGATTTTTCAGCCTTATGGCATGGAACAGGAGCCACCAATGGGTGATATGCAGGCTGGACAGCAACCTGCAAATGATGGTCATTGGGTACGGAGGTCCACTAGACCCTCCAGAGTCCCTGACAGGTTTGTTCCAGGGGTTGACTATTTGATGCTTACTGACTGTGGGGAGCCCTCATGTTACAAAGAGGCTTTACAGAGGGCAGACAAGGCTCTTTGGGAGCGTGCCATGAAGTCAGAGATGGATTCTCTGCATAAAAATGGAACATGGAAATTGGTGCATTTGCCTGCAGGCAAGAAGGTTTTGCCATGCAAGTGGGTTTACAGGCTCAAAGTTGCACCAGATGCAAAGCCAAGATACAAAGCCAGGTTAGTGGCTAAGGGCTTCAAGCAGGAATATGGTGTGGACTTTGATGAGATCTTCTCTCCAGTGGTCAAAATGACCACACTTAGAGCTGTGTTGGCTTTGGTTGCGCATGATGATCTGGACTTGATTCAGATGGATGTGAAGACTGCTTTTCTTCACGGTGATCTCCATGAGATATATATGCAGCAGCCAGAGGGTTATGCAGTAAGTGGAAAGGAGAAGCTTGTATGCAAGCTGAAAAAGAGTCTTTATGGGCTCAAACAGGCACCAAGGGAATGGTATCATAAATTTGATACATTCATGAAATCTCAGAAATTCAGGAGAAGTGACATAGATCACTGCTTGTACACCAAGAAAGCTTCGGATGGCAGTCTATTGATTCTCATTTTGTATGTTGATGATATGTTGATTGCCGGGAAATCTCGTAAAGAGATGGATGCTTTGAAGAAGAGGCTGCATGAGACCTTTGATATGAAGGATTTGGGTGATGCAAATCACATCTTGGGTATGCGGATACTTCGGGACAGAAATCAGCATGTGTTGTATTTGTCTCAGAAGGAATACATTGGCAAAGTCTTGCAGAGGTTCAATATGGACGGGGGGAAGAAAGCTAGTACTCCTTTGCCTCCATATGTGAAACTCAGTGCTATGGACAGCCCACAGTCAGATAGAGACAGGGCTGATATGGCCAAGATTCCGTATGCTTCAGCTTGTGGCAGTCTCATGTATGCCATGGTTGCTACTAGGCCGGACATTGCATTTGCAGTGGGAGTGGTTTCTAGATACATGGCCAACCCTGGCAAGAAGCATTGGGAAGCAGTGAAAGGTGTCATGAGATACCTAAAGGGCACACAGGATTTGTGCATTTGCTTTGGCAAACAGAATGCATTAGTGCATGGTTACACGGATTCGGATTATGCCGGTCATCCAGATAACCGGAAGTCTACTACCGGTTATGTATTTACATTCACAGGAGGTGCTGTGTCATGGATATCCAGGATGCAGAAGTGCACTGCCTTATCTACTACAGAGGCCGAGTATATTGCAGCCACAGAGGCTTGCAAGGAGGCATTATGGCTATCTCGGTTAGTGGTTGATTTGGGTTATACAGGGGATATTCCATTGTTGCATTGTGACAGTCAGAGTGCCATCCAGTTGGCAAAGAACCCTGTCTTTCATGCAAAGACGAAGCATGTGGATGTGAAGTATCACTTCATCAGAGAGGTGATAGAGAACAAGCAAATTCAGCTTGTTAAGATTCATACGGATGACAACCCGGCTGATCTGTTGACAAAGAGTTTGCCTCCGGAGCGGTTTGCTCATTGCAGACACTTGATGGGCATTGGATGAGGCCATTTTCAGCCTTGATATGGCCTTGTATATTATCATGTACATGCTGATTTTTTCTTTTCCTTTACTTAAGGGCACTTTGCCTTTAAGTGGGAGGTTGTTGGGGTAAAGGCGTTATGCCCACCCTTATAGTGTGTACAAGCCCATAAGTTATAGTACATAGTACACTTAGTACTTTTAATGTACTAAGTGCACTATGTGTACTAGTGCAATATACATGTGTGATAGGGGAGTCACACACTCATGCTTTTCATGAGTTGACTTATCCCCACAACTCACTCTCTCTCTCTCCCTTGCTTCTCTGTGTATGTCTCCCATGAATGATCTCTAAACCCTAATTCAGGTTTTCTCCCCATCACTACCCGGCACAAGATCATTACAAAGAGTGTTTACATGTACATTAGTTTTCTCAATAGGATCTCGTACAAAAATCAAGTACGCAAAAATACTCTTTTTCATTACTTTCTTAATTTGTACATGAGATACAAGGGGAATGGTATCACCCTCTTCACCAGCATCAATTACATGTTCTCGGCCTTTATGCATGAAGGTGATCTTGTTAGTCTTGTAAGCCTTGCACGGATCAATACGTGTATGCCAAGGCTTTCCAAGCAATACATTCCCCAAGCTTTACATACAACCCTATCTTTGCTATCATGTGAAGTGTTGCCCTGCACATCCGGAACCATATGCACATTAGGCTTCGGTACATTAGCATTTTCAGCTTTGTTCTTCTTATTTGGGCATGCTCTTGCCATGTGCTCAGTGCTGCCACAAGTAAAGCATTTGCCTTCACGCATATATTGCTCCATCTTCTCAGCACTAAGACCATTGTTTGCCGGCTTATAAGGACGCTTGTTAGCAAACTTATTTTCAGCTTTTGGATCTGATTTGGCTTGGTTTTGGTCCCTTTTAGGTGGCTGTTCATCATTTTGCAGGTTTTGGACAGCCCTCTCTTTGCCTTGAAATGAGGGTTTAGCCTTATTGGATCGACTCAATTTGAGTTTCAATTGCTCGGTGGCGGTGGCGGCTGCGATTAATTGGTGTAAGGTATGACCAGGATACATTTGTAATCCCGCTTTGTACACGGGTTGCAATCCCGATTGAAACCTTCTCTTCCTTTCCGCCTCGGTGACATGCATAAATGGAGACACCTCCAAGAGCACTTTCCAAAACTTTTGTACATATGCATTTACCGATTCCCCCTCATTTTGCTTACCCAATCCCACTTCATTGTTATCTCATTCAATGCATTGGGAGGCAAGAATTGAGCATAAAACCTCTCCTTGAACTCTTCCCATGATCTAACGGGATTCGGTGAGAGCTTCTCCGTGAGCCACCAATGGGCAGCAGTGCCTTTCATGAACATGCTTACATGTCGGATCATGGATTTCTGAGTGAAATCCTCATCACTGAAAGCAATATCAAACTGGGCAATAAAAGCAAGTGCCTTTGATGCATCGTATTCCCTATGATATGTGTCAAACTTCACAGATTTGTCTCTGGCTTTGAAGTCACGAGACTTTGATGCATGTGTGTGCATCTCAACATGTTTTCCCCCATGTTTGTCCATTGGGACAGTCCCTGTAATTGGCATCATTTTTGGACCAAAAGGTGATGCATAAGGCATAGATACATGTGCCCTGTAAGCATGAGGCGTGGCTGGCCCCTCAACATGCATTGATACATTTTCAGCCATAGCTTCTCCCTCACGAGCACACTCGAAGGCATGAGTGGCATGAGAGATACGCGGAATACCTGCACCAACAGAAAATTGCAGCCCATGTTTCATGTGTTGTGCATGTACATTTTCAGCCGGCAATGGCATTTGACATACATTTTGACCACTGCCATAAACATTGTATCCTTCACGGGCTACATGAGATATTCCTGCATGGCGTGAAGTCACTGATTGTTCCTCTCCCATAGCATGGAGATTCATCCTCTTAGACATAACTTCTTGTTCGGGCACTTGTGGGGATTCCAAGACACGTGGGATGGTTGCCTTTTCTGCATAGGCATCCTCGGTACGAGCCAAGTATGCTGAATGGGAGAGAGAATTAGGGTTAGAGTTCATGTGTGGGAGACATACACAGAGAAGCAAGGGAGAGAGAGAGAGAGTTGTGGGGATAAGTCAACTCACCAAGATGAGAGTGTGTGACTCCCCTATCACACATGTATATTACACTAGTACACATAGTGCACTTAGTACATTAAAAGTACTAAGTGTACTATGTACTATAACTTATGGGCTTGTACACACTATAAGGGTGGGCATTATGCCTTTACCCCAACAACCTCCCACTTAAAGGCAAAGTGCCCTTAAATGAAAGAAAAGAAAAATCAGCATGTACATGATAATATACAAGGCCATATCAAGGCTGAAACTGGCCTCATCCAATGCCCATCAAGTGTCTGCAAAATGAGCAAACCGCTTCGGAGGCAAACTCTTTGTCAACAGATCAGCCGGGTTGTCATCCGTATGAATCTTAACAAGCTGAATTTGCTTGTTCTCTATCACCTCTCTGATGAAGTGATACTTCACATCCACATGCTTCTCCTTTGCATGAAAGACAGGGTTCTTTGCCAACTGGATGGCAAAGAACCCTCTGGATGGCACTCTGACTGTCACAATGCAACAATGGAATATCCCCTGTATAGCCCAAATCAACCACTAACCGAGATAGCCATAATGCCTCCTTGCAAGCCTCTGTGGCTGCAATATACTCGGCCTCTGTAGTAGATAAGGCAGTGCACTTCTGCATCCTGGATATCCATGACACAACACCTCCTGTGAATGTAAACACATAACCGGTAGTAGACTTCCGGTTATCAGGATGACCGGCATAATCCGAATCCGTGTAACCATGTACTAATGCATCCTGTTTGCCAAAGCATATGCACATATCCTGTGTGCCCTTCAGGTATCTCATGACACCTTTCACTGCTTCCCAATGCTTCTTGCCAGGGTTGGCCATGTATCTAGAAACCACTCCCACTGCAAATGCAGTGTCCGGCCTAGTAGCAACCATGGCATACATGAGACTGGCACAAGCTGAAGCATACGGAATCTTGGCCATATCAGCCCTGCCACTATCTGACTGTGGGCTGTCCATAGCACTGAGTTTCACATATGGAGGCAAAGGAATACTAGTCTTCTTCCCTCTGTCCATATTGAACCTCTGCAAAACTTTGCCAATGTATTCCTTCTGAGACAAATACAACACATGCTGATTTCTGTCCCGAAATATCCGCATACCCAAAATGTGATTTGCATCACCTAAATCCTTCATATCAAAGGTTTGATGCAGCCTCTGCTTCAAGGCATCCATCTCCTTACGAGATTTCCTGGCAATCAACATATCATCAACATACAAGATGAGGATCAATAGATTGCCATCCAAAGCTTTCTTGGTGTATAAGCAGTGATCTATGTCACTTCTCCTGAATTTCTGGGATTTCATGAATGTATCAAATTTATGATACCATTTCCTTGGTGCCTGTTTGAGCCCATAAAGACTCTTTTTCAGCTTGCATACAAGCTTCTCCTTTCCACTCACTGCATAACCCTCTGGCTGTTGCATATATATCTCCTCATGGAGATCACCGTGAAGAAAAGCAGTCTTCACATCCATCTGAATCAAGTCCAGATCATCATGCGCAACCAAAGCTAACACAGCTCTAAGTGTGGTCATTTTGACCACTGAAGAGAAGATCTCCTCAAAGTCCACACCATATTCCTGCTTGAAGCCCTTAGCCACTAATCTGGCTTTGTATCTTGGCTTAGCATCTGGTGCAACTTTGAGCCTGTAAACCCACTTGCATGGCAAAACCTTTTTGCCTGCAGGCAAATGCACCAACTTCCATGTTCCATTTTTGTGCAGAGAATCCATCTCTGACTTCATGGCACGCTCCCAAAGAGCCTTGTCTGCCCTCTGTAAAGCCTCCTTATAACATGAGGGCTCCCCACAGTCAGTAAGCATCAAGTAGTCAACCCCTGGAACAAACCTGTCAGGGGCTCTGGAGGGTCTAGTAGACCTCCGTACCCAATGACCATCATTTGCAGGTTGCTGTCCAGTCCTATCGGTGGCTCTTGTTCCATGCCATAAGGCTGAAAAATCATGCCCGGTATCTCCTCTAACTGTGGTATATCCATAGGGATATCTTCTGCCATCTCTGGCTGTCCATTTGGACCATTTTCAGCACCATTTAAGGGCTGGTTTTGCTGCTGTAATGGTTGATTTACAGCCCTTGGTTGTTGTCCATGATGTCCATCATCATCAAAGATGACTATGAAGATATTGAGTGTGTGACTCCCCTATCACACATGTATATTGCACTAGTACACATAGTGCACTTAGTACATTAAAAGTACTAAGTGTACTATGTACTATAACTTATGGGCTTGTACACACTATAAGGGTGGGCATTATGCCTTTACCCCAACAACCTCCCACTTAAAGGCAAAGTGCCCTTAAGTAAAGGAAAAGAAAAATCAGCATGTACATGATAATATACAAGGCCATATCAAGGCTGAAACTGGCCTCATCCAATGCCCATCAAGTGTCTGCAATGAGCAAACCGCTCCGGAGGCAAACTCTTTGTCAACAGATCAGCCGGGTTGTCATCCGTATGAATCTTAACAAGCTGAATTTGCTTGTTCTCTATCACCTCTCTGATGAAGTGATACTTCACATCCACATGCTTCGTCTTTGCATGAAAAACAGGGTTCTTTGCCAACTGGATGGCACTCTGACTGTCACAATGCAACAATGGAATATCCCCTGTATAACCCAAATCAACCACTAATCGAGATAGCCATAATGCCTCCTTGCAAGCCTCTGTGGTGGCTGCAATATACTCGGCCTCTGTAGTAGATAAGGCTGTGCACTTCTGCATCCTGGATATCCATGACACAGCACCTCCTGTGAATGTAAACACATAACCGGTAGTAGACTTCCGGTTATCTAGATGACCGGCATTATCCGAATCCGTGTAACCATGCACTAATGCATCCTGTTTGCCAAAGCAAATGCACAAATCCTGTGTGCCCTTCAGGTATCTCATGACACCTTTCACTGCTTCCCAATGCTTCTTGCCAGGGTTGGCCATGTATCTAGAAACCACTCCCACTGCAAATGCAATGTCCGGCCTAGTAGCAACCATGGCATACATGAGACTGCCACAAGCTGAAGCATACGGAATCTTGGCCATATCAGCCCTGTCACTATCCGACTGTGGGCTGTCCATAGCACTGAGTTTCACATATGGAGGCAAAGGAGTACTAGTCTTCTTCCCCCCGTCCATATTGAACCTCTGCAAGACTTTGCCAATGTATTCCTTCTGAGACAAATACAACACATGCTGATTTCTGTCCCGAAGTATCTGCATACCCAAAATGTGATTTGCATCACCCAAATCCTTCATATCAAAGGTTTCATGCAGCCTATGTTTCAAGGTATCCATCTCCTTACGAGATTTCCCGGCAATTAACATATTATCAACATACAAGATGAGGATCAATAGACTGCCATCCAAAGCTTTCTTGGTGTACAAGCAGTGATCTATGTCACTTCTCCTGAATTTCTGGGATTTCATGAATGTATCAAATTTGTGATACCATTTCCTTGGTGCCTGTTTGAGCCCATAAAGACTCTTTTTCAGCTTGCATACAAGCTTCTCCTTTCCACTCACTGCATAACCCTCTGGCTGTTGCATATATATCTCCTCATGGAGATCACCGTGAAGAAAAGCAGTCTTCACATCCATCTGAATCAAGTCCAGATCATCATGTGCAACCAAAGCTAACACAGCTCTAAGTGTGGTCATTTTGACCACTGGAGAGAAGATCTCATCAAAGTCCACACCATATTCCTGCTTGAAGCCCTTAGCCACTAACCCGGCTTTGTATCTTGGCTTTGCATCAGGTGCAACTTTGAGCCTGTATACCCACTTGCATGGCAAAACCTTCTTGCCTGCAGGCAAATGCACCAACTTCCAAGTTCCATTTTTATGCAGAGAATCCATCTCTGACTTCATGGCACGCTCCCATAGAGCTTTGTCTGCCCTCTGTAAAGCCTCCTTATAACATGAGGGCTCCCCACAGTCAGTGAGCATCAAGTAGTCAACCCCTGGAACAAACCTGTCAGGGGCTCTGGAGGGTCTAGTGGACCTCCGTACCCAATGACCATCATTTGTAGGTTGCTGTCCAGCCTGCATATCACCCATTGGTGGCTCCTGTTCCATGCCATAAGGCTGAAATATCATGCCCGATATCTCCTCTAACAGTGGTATATCCATAGGGATATCTTCTGCCATCTCTGGCTGTCCATTTGGACCATTTTCAGCACCATTTAAGGGCTGGTTTTCTTGCTGTAATGGCTGATTTACAGCCCTTTGTTGTTGTCCATGATGTCCATCATCATCAAAGATGACTCTGCCAGGCTCCTGTTGCCTTGCAGGCTCCTTATACATGCATGTTTCATCAAAAATGACATCATTGCTGCGTATAATCTTTCTATTCACGGGATCCCAAAGTCTAAACCCCATTTCACCTCTGTCACCATATCCTAGGAATATGCATTTGTGAGACTTAGGATCAAGTTTGGTGCGCATTTCCCTGCGTATGTGCACGTACGCAACGCAACCAAACACTCTCAAGTGCTTGTATGACGGAGGCTTCCCTGTCCATACTTCCTCTGGCACTTTCCCACCAAGCCTCGTGTTAGGTGACCTGTTTATAAGGTGAACGGCTGTCATAACAGCTTCAGCCCAAAAACCATGAGGTAATGCAGCATGTGACAACATAGAACGGACCTTCTCCTGTATGGACCTGTTCATCCTCTCTGCTGTCCCGTTTTGTGGAGGATCATAAGGAGTAGAGAGCTCCCTCTTGATGCCTTTAGCATCACAAAAGTCCTGAAACTGTTTGGACATGTACTCTCCACCATTGTCGGAACGCAAAGCTTTCAGTGTTTTGCCAGTTTGATTCTCAACAAGAGCAACAAACTTCTCAAACACTGAGAATGTATCACTCTTCAAACGAAGAGGATAGACCCACACCTTGCGTGTGGCATCATCAATAAAAGACACACAATATTTTGCCCCTCCCAAAGAAAGCTGAGGCATCTCACATACATCTGTATGCACAAGCTCTAACTGAGCATCTTTCTGTCCAAGAGCTTTCTTGTGGGGGCACTGCAGTTGCCTGCCATATATACAATGCTCACAAAACTGAAAACTTGAAAACTTTAGAGAAGGCAAGTAACCCAAACGAGACAATTGCTCCATTCCCTTGACACTCATGTGTCCCAACCGGCTATGCCACATAGAAATTTCCGGCAGCTCGGTTGCATTTACATTAGCATGGTGACAAACACCTGCATGCATGAAATAAAGAGTGTCCACCTTAGAGCCTCTGGCAACAACCAGTGAGCCCTTACTAATTTTCCACTTTCCACGACCAAATGTGGTAACATAATCAGCATCATCAAGCTGTCGAGTAGAAAGCAGGTTCTTCTTGATCTCAGGCACATGCCTGACATCATGGAGCATAAGTTGTGAGCCATCTGAAAACACAAGCCTCACATCACCTCTGCCAAGAATCTTGCATGCATGGTTATCACCCAAATAAACCACTCCTTCATTGCCAGCAGTATACCTAACAAACAAGTCTCTGCAACCTGTGACATGAAAGGAGGCACCTGAATCAATGATCCATGAGTGCATACCATGACCACCTGTAAGAAGTGAATGGGCATCAAGTGAAGACGTAAATAGGACCTCATCCTCACTGCCACCTGCATGTAACACATTGATTTCTTCAATCTTGACTCCACTTTTGCCCTTTGGCTTTACATCTTTGACTTCATCTTTCTCTTGTCTTTGCCTTTTCCCTTTTCCTTTTGATCATTTTTCCATTTGTAGCATTGTTTTTTAATGTGTCCCTTCTTGCCACAATAATGGCATTCCAAATCCTTTTTGGAGCGAGACTTGCTCCTTCCCCGTTCTTGGCTTTTTCCCCTTTGCTGGGATCTCCCACGTGCATTCATTGCATTGGACTTTCCAACAGTGTTGTTTTTCCTGTTCATCTCTTCTTGAAGAAGAGCACCCTCAACATCTGCATATGACAGCATAGCATGCGAATTGCTAGTGGCTGTCCTGAATGTGTCCCAACTCTCTGGCAAAGTGCATAACAGAAAAGTGGCTTTGAACTCATCGTCCATTGCCAACTTTTGATTAATGACCTGGCTGACAATACCATTAAACTCATTTAGATGGGCTGTCATAGACGCCCCTTCCTTCATCTGAAGACCTATGAGTTTCTTCAACCAATACACTTTACTTGAGGCACTTTGTTGGGCATACAAGTCCTGCAATCTCTGCCACATTCCCCAAGCTGTCTTCTCTTCACGAATGCTGAAAAGTAATGAGTCTGACACAGACAACATGATAGTAGATTTTGCCAGCTCATCCATATCTTCCCACTCTTCAGCAGTAAGAGAAGCGGGCATCACACCCCTTTCTTTGATAGGCTTGTGCTGCTTTTTCTGGAGCAACACATTGTAGCATTGGGTTTGCCAAATATCATAGTTATGTGAGCCTTCAAGCTTCTTGATGTGAAGCAATGAAGAGCTCTCACCTGTGGTTGCCATAGCAATATGCAACCTGTCAATGCCTGACTCCCTGCAAAATGTGCAATCACTGCACCAAAAGCACACAAAGTGCTCACAGTTTTTCTCCCAAGCTTTATCTCCCACTGCGGAAGCACGAATGCAACTTTTCTCCCACTTTATGTGATGAAATCACCAAAATCTGGTTGCTGCAGATTTAGGACAGCACCTTAAATGTGCTCTATTGCCCTTCCAAAGTACTGTACAACAGTACCAATTGCTCACAAATGATGTACCAAACCTGTACCGGCAAGTACAGCAGCTGAAATTGAACCTTTTCCTCACTCAAATCAGTGTACAGCCATGCCAAAACTTGCACAAAGCTGTGCCAAATCTGTACCAGCAGGTACAATAGCAATAAATGCTCTCCTGGCTTTCCAAATGAGTGAAAATCAGACTTTTACAGTCCTGTATACTGCATACAACAGTCTCGAACAGAAATTGGGCAAAAGCCCCTTGACTGCAAGCTGATTTTTGAGGATTCAAGGCATAAATGTCTTGCCTGCTGCTTTGCCAAGCTCAACAAGCATACGAACTTGAAAAGCTCCTTGATTTAAGATCAATTTTTGATCATACATGGTACATTGACGCACATGAAGGCATCCAGAGTGTTCACGATGCTTCCCCCTGGCCACATATACATCCAATACATGAAAGCCCCTTGATTTACAGGCACATTGAGTGCTTGTAAGGCATCAGCACATTATCCACAGCGTCAAATGCGATTTGCTTGCATGCAAATCAATCCAATCGGCACAAAAGCCCCTTGATTTGCACTGCAATTTGCTGCAATTTTGCCCAAATGTGCGATTTTTCACATCATACAGCATGTATGAGTGCTTAATTGCACAATTACATCAAAAGCCCCAAATTTCGACATCCAATTTCTTGCAAATTGATCCTGATTGTGACCAATTTCCTGCAAATTGATCCTGATTGTGACCAATGTCACCCAATTTTGCCAATTTTGCTCAAAAATTGAGCAATTCGACACCTGTATCTGCTCAATTGTTGATTGTACTTGCTCAATTGCAAATCCCAAAAAACAATTGAGGAAAATACCTTGTAATTTGTGAATTTTGTTGCAGGAAAAAAAAGTTGATGAATTTGGTGCTGCTATTGATGCTGATGCTGATGCTCCTGTAGCTGTGCAGGTAGGGACGGCTGGGTGACAAACTCCTCTACGCCCAGCAGCACAAGCGGTCTAACGCCCAATTGCGTGTTGCCTGCAACTCCCAATTGGCGCTGAAGCCTGAAGCGTGGCGATGAATTTTGGCTGGCCGCGTTGGAGTCAAAATTGTAAGCATTACACGCGCACGACTGCAAGCGTGTTCGCCTGTGTTTGCTCGCTGCTGTTCACCGCTCGCCTCCTTCAATGGCTAACGGTCGCCAGCCCACGACTGACTCGCTCACGCTTAGCAGCCAGCTACCCAACGCTTACGTATTGCTGCCTTATGGTAGGTTCTCGCCTTCGCCGAGTAGCAGCGCTACAGCATCTGCGCAAGCAATTTGGGTGCCCACTATGCTGCCTTCGCCTGTTCGCTTGCGTGTCTTCCCTTGTGGCCAGGCGCCTCGCCTTTAACGCTGCCTTGCACTATTAGCGCTGTTGACGCCCGCCTGCTGTTGTATTGACGTATGCTGCCCAGCGCTGACAGCCCTGCATTCGCCTTCTTCTCCACCTGCGCCTGGGAGAGTAGCACTGCTTAAGCCAGCTGATAGCAGTCACAAGGTACAACCAGCACAGGGTACGACCAGCAGAATGACCATGGCTCCAGTTGATGGCTCTGATACCAGTTGTGTGAGAGAAACAAGAATTAGGGTTAGGTTAATTCATGTGTGGAGACATACAGAGAACAAGGGAGAGAGAGAGAGAGAGAGAGAGAGTTGTGGGGATAAGTCAACTCATGAAGATATTGAGTGTGTGACTCCCCTATCACACATGTATATTACACTAGTACACATAGTGCACTTAGTACATTAAAAGTACTAAGTGTACTATGTACTATAACTTATGGGCTTGTACACACTATAAGGGTGGGCATTATGCCTTTACCCCAACATGTGACACATTGATTTCTTCAATCTTGACTCCACTTTTGCCCTTTGGCTTCGCATCTTTGGCTTCATCTTTGTCTTTGTCTTTGCCTTTTCCCTTTTCCTTTTGATCATTTTTCCATTTGTAGCATTGCTTTTTGATGTGTCCCTTCTTGCCACAATAATGGCATTCCAAGTCCTTTTTGGAGCGAGACTTGCTCCTTCCCCGTTCTTGACTTTTACCCCTTTGTTGGGATCTCCCACGTGCATTCATTGCATTGGACTTTCCAACAGAGTTGTTTTTCCTGTTCATCTCCTCTTGAAGGAGAGCATCCTCAACACTTGCATATGACAGCATAGCATTCGAATTGCTAGTGGCTGTCCTGAATGTGTCCCAACTCTCTGGCAAAGTGCATAAGAGAAAGGTGGCTTTGAACTCATCGTCCATTGCCAACTTTTGATTTATAACTTGGCTGACAATACCATTAAACTCATTTAGATGGGCTGTCATAGACGCCCCTTCCTTCATCTGAAGACCTATGAGTTTCTTCAACCAATACACTTTGCTTGAGGCACTTTGCTGGGCATACAAGTCCTGCAATCTCTGCCACATTCCCCAAGCTGTCTAATGTTGAAAAGTAAAGAGTCTGACACAGACAACATGATAGTAGATCTTGCCAGCTCATCCATATCTTCCCACTCTTCAGCAGTAAGAGAAGCGGGCATTACACCCCTTTCTTTGATCGGCTTGTATTGCTTCTGCGTGTGATTCAACGCTATCGCTCCCAGCTGCCTTCGTCGCCTCCGCCTGAAAGCCAGCCGTCTAGCTTCACTGTTCTATGCTGGCCACCCTGCAGCCGTCTAGCTTCACTGTTCTATGCTGGCCGAAGATGCTATCTGTAAGCACCTGCTCCACAGCTTGAAATGCAGCCTGAGATGCTATCAAGAGGGAAGGGAGGGAATGACCATAGCTCTGATACCAGTTGAATGGGAGAGAGAATTAGGGTTAGAGTTCATGTGTGGGAGACATACACAGAGAAGCAAGGGAGAGAGAGAGAGAGAGAGAGAGTTGTGGGGATAAGTCAACTCACCAAGATGAGAGTGTGTGACTCCCCTATCACACATGTATATTGCACTAGTACACATAGTGCACTTAGTACATTAAAAGTACTAAGTGTACTATGTACTATAACTTATGGGCTTGTACACACTATAAGGGTGGGCATTATGCCTTTACCCCAACAGTATGCACGTGCTGCATCCCTTGGTTGCATGTGCAACTCTTGAGCAATCATTGCCATTGCATGATCCATATAAGATTCAGCTTTCTTGGTCTTCAGACGGTCATGTACCAATGGATCCTTGTGGCGATAGAGATTCAATTCTTCTTGTTGTGCTTGGAGAAGAGCCTGCATACGAGTAAGTTCAGCCCTCAAGACTATGGACTCTTCTTCTTGCATCTTCTCTTTGCCACGGGACGGCTGTCCCACATATTCATGTTCCCTATTGTGCACCACATGAGATTGCTCATCCTGTAAAGCATTGGAGGCATGCATTTCATTGTCCCTGCCTCTTGTATTAGCATCTCCAACATTCATTGTATGGCTGTCCATAATGTTCTAAGTGTAGAGATAGCTAGTGTTCACGGTGATCATCTCTCACGATAGAAGTGAAAGAGAACCGTATGCTCTGATACCAATGTAACTTGGTTGAACACAATGCTAATCAATACACTTAAATACACTAAGATTTGAAGGACACTTGCTCAAATACAAGAAGTAAATTGCTGAATTGACAAGAGGCACACAATGAGCCGGAACGGCCGACCCCTCCCTTGAGTAAATTGTATTACTATTGGAGAAATTCAGTACATAGTTTCACAGGCATCCATTTCCAAATCCTCCATGCCAATGCATATGAAATTCAGCATTTAGAAAACAATGGTATGTCGATGTAGATCACCAAGGAGCTGCCTTGATGCCCGGCCCGACTTCAGTGCCCATATTCTCTACCATTGGCTCTATGTTCTACCAAGCAAGGTAGCAACATCTTCAAGAGCACATAGGACAAGAGAAATACTACACAGGGCGGCTAAACAAGGAGTCCTGCCCTTCTACTGAGTAAGTAATGACAATACATTGTCCAATTACCTTACCAATCTTCATAGAAGTTGTTGCAAGCGGAAGCCTTCGCGTTGGAAGCTTTAGAAGTGTTGATATCTTCGATTTGCCGCAATCCTTCGCGACAAAAGTCTTCAAGAGGATGAAGGGAACCTTGGGAAAGCTTCCCCTATGGTTCAACTTGAGAAAGGAAGGCTGAAATTAGGGTTTTCAGCAAAAAGACCAGAAATTACAGCAAAAATGAGAGTTGTTTTGCTGAATTTCAGTCATTGGGAGTGAGTAGGAGAGTGATTAGCACTTGGAAACACTCTTGGAAGCTTGGAAAACACCCTAGCAAGTTGGGTATGGCTATGGAGAGCTTGGAAATGGAGAGAAATGGTGGAAAAACAGAGTTTTCAGCCTCCAAAAAATCCTCATGAAGAGAAAACACGAATTTCTCTTAATAAGTAAGTGAATTGGGATCCAATCAGGTGAAGGGACATGGGGAGATGCCCATTTATGAGTAAAAGGGGAGGATCAGGTCCTGGACATTGAGTCTTGTCCGCCTCAGGACTTCAGTGAGTGTGACCTTGGAAGAGGTCATAATTTATAAGTGACTTTTGGGCGCCCAAACTTTAATGAAATGGGAACGCACTCACTTATAAATATTGGCTAAGTCCTAAGGGCTATTTGAGCCTAGATCAGGAAATACTTACCACCTGTTCACATGCCACACAACCATGTCAGCAAACAGTTTCACACGCACGGTTCACGGGCGGGCGTCCCCTTACCCGGAACTACACATAGGTCATGCAGGCATGAAAACAGCATGCAATTTCATTTGCAGGCAAGCACATAAAGATGCTATGCAATGCAGCATTGGCATGAGCAATTTCCGTTCATGAAACCATATAAGACCAAGCGTTTCCAGGCAAGTATACGCAATACCAGACCCAGTGGAAAGCCAATCCTCCAGGCATTTCCGGGCATGTACACAAAGGTACAAGTCCCAGCGGAAAGCCAAGTCCTCCAGGCGTTTCCGAGCATGTACACAAAGGCACAAGTCCCAGCGGAAAGCCAAGTCCTCCAGGCGTTTCTGGGCATGTACACAAAGGCACAAGTCCCAGTGGAAAGCCAAGTCCTCCAGATATTCCGGGCATGATAACATCAAGTCCCAGCGGAATATCATATCCAACTATACAGCATGACACGTGTCAATCACCTGCATAGGCATATTCCATAAGCCATGGACACTAATCCAATATGTACATAGTGTGAAAGCAAGAGTGAACCATTCGGGTGGCCAAATGGTGACACATTCCCCTCTGTTAAACTGTTGCTGGGTGGTACACCTGGCAACCTTTCGACTCGTCTCGTGATCCGCCTCCACTGAAACCACTGCCCCCTTTTGACTTCTTCTGTCGGGATTGAGGTCAAGTGTAGGAGTTGAATCCTTTGAGCCAAAGACTTCTTCACTGCGGGAACTGAATGGCAAATGCTGCTAAATCTGCTTGGAAATACTTGAGTCACCTTTGACCTGTCTGTGGAATCCTTTCACACACCATCTCTGTCGTTCTTGAATCTCTGAACCTCTTGAGGCGATGTTGGAGCAACCTTCCACCTTCTTATGTGGAAGAGAATCCCATGTTGCCAGTTGAACTCCAAAACTCCATTTACTTCTTTGATGATGGATGTCATTCTTCCCCAAAAAACTCATGGGTAAAACATGTATGCCTTGCAAATGCGAGATGCTAGACTGACTGCTAGGATGACTACTATGCTGGTGCAAGCCCTGTGCAACCTTATATGTTGTGCAAGAATGTAGATGGATGGGTTACTGATGCATGCCTAAGGGGAAAACCCTAAGGATGGCTTGCAAGATCTTGAGAACTGGATTTAACTGAGTGAGCGACTAACATGTTGACTTACCGAATGATTGATGGAATGAACATGAACTAAGGCTGCCTACCTTGTAAAGCTCTGATACCAATGTGACATGCGGGCGATTGATCGTGGTAAAACAACCTTGGGCTAATACTAAACTTCACTTAATGATACTTAAGAGATAGACAATGGTGTCAATGCAATGCAATGCAGCTATATTAAATGCAGTGGTTACATCTAAGATCCATGAATAGATCTATGTTGAATATCCTTCTTAGAATGAGAGAGATGCTGAATGCTGATGGTGAATGACTGTTCCTTTCTCCAATGCTGAGGTCCACCCTTAGATGCTGGCGTTCCTCTATGTAGGAGGTAGGAAGATGACTGATCTGAATGCTGAATATGCTGATCTGTTGACTCTCCTTGCTCCCTAGGTAGGAAACGCTGAGAAGAGAGGAAGATCTATGAGATGCCCTATGCTGAAATGATGCGACTTCTATATATATGGTGTGCTGCTGCTGGTCGGGCAGTTATACTGTTGTCGGCCAGGTGTATAGACCTTTACGACCTCTTTAAATGCTCGTGTACTGCTGTCGGCTGGTACTGTGTTGTTGTCGGCTGGTCACAACAGGTCCTGACCTGATGTTAAACGTCCTGAATGCTCTTAATGATGTATGTGCTGATGTGGGTGCTGAAACAGTCCCATACACATTTTGCACATGATATATATGCTGAAAATGCTTGGGTAATACTTGATGTTACTGAATGCTATCTGCTAAATGCTTATAAATGCTTTGATATGCCATGTCACTTGGACACCTTCTTGGTGTGCACGTGACAAGTTCCAAAGGCCTAGCAACAGGCATGATCAGTTCTGGCAGATAACCCGCCGCGCTGTGTTAAGGGTAAGGGAAAAGCAAGCATGGGGATAGCAGTGGAATAGATGCTCAGTTCTTCAGCAAGACTTGGAAGTGGATATCAGAAGTGGAAGGTGTTCAGACAAAAATATCTGTCAAAGTCAAGGTCAGTTAAAGTAGCAGGTCAAAGTCGGTAGTCCAGGGAGGAAGGATGATAGAGTGTCCCACCTGTCATCGAGTTTAGTAGGAGAGAATGTCATGTGCACGCCCGTGCCGTGGCATAATCCTCTGAATGAGCAGTCTTTATCCCTGATCTAAGTCAGCATTTAGCCCATCATTAGCAACATCAAAGCATTACCATCAGCAGAAGTGCCATCACATCAGTAGCATCAGTATCAGATCATTAGCAGCATCATTATTAGGAGCACAACATCATCATCAACAGTACATCGTCATCATAATCATCATCATCACCATTAGGACCCTGTCGGCAGTCAGCATAACAGAAGTCGGCAGCCAGCATGGGGGTCCCAGGCATCAGGCGACCAAGCGGTGGGAAGTGGGCAGCAGTTTGGGCAAGCCAAATAAGTAAGTGTAGCATTAAAAGAGTAATTTCAGCAATGTTGTTTGTCCAGAAACAGGCTGACTGCCCTTGTAGCTGGCTGACCAGCACTCCAGCATTATATATAAGCACAAATCATAAATTCAGTCCATCAAGTCATTCATTCATCATTTCAGCAGTGTAGAAAGTTAGTAGAAGTTATGTAGTTGCCATAGGTCACCCCTTTGGGCTTGACCAAGGGCCTAAGCATGTACAGTCAATCTTGTCACCTTTTTGTACCATATTAGATACAGAAAACCTTGACACCAATCTCTCTCTTCTTCTCTCTCCTCTATCTTAATCATGTTTAAATCATCATCTTGTTGTTAATCAGGCTTAGGGCTATGGATCAGTACAATAAGGTTTCTGCGCATGCAACAAGAGTGCTGCAAGACCTTTAAAAAAACACGCCTAGAAGCTCCTCTTCCCAAGGTGCAGAAGTACTACGAGTACTATGTAGATGACAAGAAAGTGCATGTACCAAGCCTAGGTATGGGTTCAAGACTTCATGCACAAGTACGGCTTTGAGATTTATGCAGAAAATGACCTCTCCTTGTACTAGAAACAAGCGTGTGGAAAAAAGCTCTCCCCCTCTTCCAATTTATAGAAAATTGTGACAGCTCAAGCCCCTAGATAAAGTTTGGACCAGTGTGAATAGCCCCCTCTTCTATTTCCATGTTTCGAGGCTTGTTTTTCTCAAATTACATGCTATCCATCCTTTCATCCTTGATTTATGCTATTTACATGTAGCCATTCCTTTTTGGGCAAGGATATGCACGACATCACCCTTTTCAATTTATTTACCTAAATCACTCTCTTTATGTTATGTGGGCCATATAAGTCTACTTATCCTTTATTTTTGACCATACAACCATCTAACCTTACAATTTAATTAAATACCCTCTAGAACCATAGTTTATCATTTATTTAGCATGGGCACTACCTATTCATGAATTTACATTATTTTGCACATCTCCCTGCTAATTTCTAATGCAAATTTATTATTTTTACTATTAATTATATTTTTATAACTTAATTAGCCTATATCCCAACTTTATACATATTAACCAATTTTTTGAATTAATGTTTAACAATTTGTGTATGTGCACATCTCTTTTCAAAATCTTAGGCTACAAGAAATATCCTATATATTTCTGTCATATACTCACTTTAATTATGCACAGTCTCTTTCTTTTATTTTTAGTTTTTACATATTAACCAATGTTTTGAATTAATGTTTAACAATTTGTGTATGTGCACATCTCTGAGGGTCTCTATTAATTTTCTAGTGCACTTACTTATCTTTTCAAAATCTTAGGCTACAAGAAATATCCTTTATTTTTATGTCATATACTTACTTTGGCTACAAGAAATATCCTTTATTTTTATGTCATATACTTACTTTAAGTATGCATAGTTTGTTCCTTTTATTTTTAATTTATAAGACAAGAAGGCTTCTTCTATTAAATTTTTCTTTAACAATACAACAAAAAAGAGGTATCTTACAAGGTTTGTCCTGCATCATCTCTATCATGTTAAAATCACCACCCATGCACCAAAAAAGAGGTATCTTATAAAGTATGTCCTGCGTTCGGTGCATAGAGGTTAAAGAAGCCTACTCTGTCCGCTCCAATCCTAATGATCATCCACTGAGCTCTCCCAGTGACAATGGTGCATGAATCAATCACTGCGGGTAAGAACTGCTCGTTGATGGAAATGCATACCCCGCCCTCGATCCTGGAGGGGCCAAAGCATGGGACCAAAAGGTGTGATTCTTGCTTGAAGAATCTTCCTGCAATGGCGGGACGACCGTCGAATAAATGATGCTCGTGGAGGAAGAGAATGCCAATAGGTCTGCCAACTATGGCTCCGTGAGGCTCCTATCTTCCCGCAACGGCGGGACGACCTTCGAATAAATGATGCTCGTGGAGGAAGAGAATGCCAATAGGTCCGCCAACTACGGCTCTGTGAGGCTCCTTTCTAAGGATCCTGTGCCTTTGCAAACACTACGGTCCTCCCAAAGCTTGAATGTTCCATGAGACAATCCGCATAACTAAGAACAGTGGGAGGTGGAATTGTCGGAATTGCCCTACACTCGAAGAGTCTTGGGCGTGAGTTTGGATGGAGAATAATGACAATCCATCTTGGGGCAAAGCCTTGCCAGGTGGGCACAAATCTTGCCCTCCATGTGGAGCCACTCTGTCCGGACCCTAGAATATGCTTACTCTGGGCTCCATCTGTCACAGTGAAGGTATCTGTAGGAGGGAGGGAGGGGTAATGCCACCGAAACACGAAGAAATACAAAGAGAAGCTCTTGTCCTCCGGGTCCTTGTGGCCAAAGCCACCCATCTCCATCTGTGCCAAGGGCCAAAAGTGAGTGAGCATGTCGGTGATGTGTAGATCCTGTAGATGATGTGAGAGCTGTATCTCCTGCCCATGAATGGCAGGAGACATAGACTGTGATCCAGTTCGTCCCCGTCACCGCACTCAGAGGGAAGGAGAAGATCATCACACCACTCTCAAGGGTGGAAAACCTGGAGTGATGCAGAACCACACAGATATGGATGGGGACCACTGTCTCCTCAAAGATGCCTGCTCCCTCGAGCCCAGGGGGGCCGCCTGGCGACTTTGGAGGGAGAGCACACACCGGAGAGGCAGCGATGGTCATCTCTACCACTTCTGAGAAATGGTGAATCAAGCGGCGAACCGAGCTAGTCTGCTGCCTCCTCTTTGAGTCGCATGCGGCCGGTGGGCGATAGGCATGTTCAAGGTGACGCAGATTGGGGGGCGAGGGGTTCTGATGATGCCGAGGAGGGAGGGACTGAAGAAGCCGAAGGTGGGGAAGCCAGGGCAGAGGTCGGGGGAGGGGGGGGACGACGGGGGCTGGGTGGGGGAGATCAGAGGAAGAAAGGGTCACCGCAACTGCGTGCACATGTTACGGGCGTCTACCGCTCGGTCTTGGCTCTTGCATGCTTTGCTTGGAGGTCGGTGGAGGGTAGCTTGGGTGTGGTGATGCTGGAGCTTGAATAACACGGGGCTACCCTTAGCAGTGGATATCGAGTCTACATCAACACATACAACCTGTTTGGTATCTGATTTCATTTCATTTGCACTGGAAATTTGATTTCATCTCATTTCATTTGTTTGGTATCTGAGTTCATTTCATTTGTATTGGAAATCTGGCACAAGGTTGCTGTGAAGCTTGTACATTCAAATACTACTTAATTATATATATATATATATATATATTTTGGGGGGGGGGGGTTTCAGCCCAGTCTGGCTCTAGTGAAGGCGTCGTTATTTTTCAGTTTTTTTATCTTTGCTTTGGTTGTGCCATATGTTATCTTGTTTAATGGTATTAATGGTTTAAGTGTAACAAGATTGTGTTCAACGGTCAACCCTTCCCTGGGCAATTACATGGGCTGCTCCCTTGGAAAGCTGGCCCTTAGGTCCTGCTGCCCACACTTATGGGTGCCCATGGGCTGTCATAAAGGCTGCCCCCAGGCTCTAAACGAATGCCCTTATGAGTCACTTGATACTTCAAGGGTTCTCAGAGGGAAGAACACCCTATTTGCACTGATAGGCATCCTGAGTGACGTGTTATAAGTGCTGGAAGCTTTTTGCACATCATCACAGCTTGCAGGTAGGATACATCTGACATGTGCGAGACTTGCATGTATGGCCTTTTTTTCCCCAAAAAAAGATCCTTTTATTAGTTAACAGAAAAAAACGTATGCCCAGGGGTGACCACAATCCTCCATAGAGGTAGAATGCTCAAAACAAAAAGAGGGGATGTTTTCTCCATGGATGGCGGCTCTTGGAGGGAGACTACATGCTGGGAGGAGGGTGGAAAAGCCATATTGGGGGCCTGTAATGCCAAGTGATATCGCCGTCCCTACTAGTGAGGAAGGGACCACTTCTCCATATCCGCGGGAAGGCTGCTCAACTGTCACATGTGGTTCGAGTCTCCTATCAATTGGTCCCATTGTCCATAGAGAGTGGATAAGGTCTGTCCAGATGCAATTGATGGTCTCTGCTGAAGGGGTGAGTGCTCTCAATGGATTTGCTGCAGTGCGCATGCCAGATGTGCTGGGCCGATGCTGCTAATGATATCCCATCTCTGATTAATGTGGGTGCCAGGGGTCAAGGGGACACCAGGTCCATAGATGCAGTGATGGAAGTGATCTTGAAGTGTGTAAGCTGGAGTACGATGCCATCACCATCCTTATAGAGAAGGGCCGGGCCTGCTTCTGTGGCCCAAACAATGGCCCCCAGGTGACTGCCCGAATAGTCCGAGTAGTGCCTGGATCCGCTGTGAAGAGCCGGAGGATCTGCCACCAAACATGCTTTGGCTTTTAGCAATCCTAGAGGCAGTGGTGTTGAGACTCCTGGTGGAATCCACACTTGGAGCAAGAAGCTGGCCGCCTGCCAATCGCCAGCCAAGTGCCAACCGTGAGCCTCCTGTGAGCAAGCTGCCAAATGAAAATAGTGACTTTCCTGGGCCAAAAACTAGCCGAGAGCCATTCACAGAAGTTGGAGAGGAAGCATGGGGGAATGATGAGTGAGCTCCAATGCCGAGTCATAGCTGCAGTGCCTTCGATCCCAGCCGTTTTGATCCGCCTACCCAGCCTGGCTGAGTACTCAAAGAAAGAAAAGCCTAGGTGTACTGGTGGAAGTGTGGGGCTTGCACATACGACTTGACACAAACAACCCTAAAACGTAGATGGTGCTTGGTGACATGTCCTTGGACAAAGCTCATGAAATGCACAATGCTCACCCCAAAAGGTGTCTTGAGTGTAGTGATTACTTAGAATGTCCACGTGGCATCCTAGTACAGTAGGCTGTGCACATGACAGATTAGGAGACCATGGAGGCCCGAGGACACCCCCGCCCTTGCATATGCAGAGTTAACTGGAACTGGTCGTCTTCTGAGATATGGGCCCTCTTCCCGTCAGTTCCATATCAGGGACATCCTCCAGCAACAGAGTCCGCTTCGAGTAGTGGACATTGCCTCCATGTATACCTTCATATAGGAGGATGACACAGGATGAGCACCACAAGTCATACAGACCTTTGCATTGTACATGTAGGACTGCGTACTAGGCGGGTTTGTTTTTCCTTGGCAAATTTAATCTCCATGTTTATGATCTCCAGTGTACACACGGAACTTACGTAACACTTTTTGGTCTCATTGACCCATTGGGTGTTTAGTAGATGTTAATAAAATCAATCTCTCTCTCTCTCTCTCTCTCTCTCTATGTACACAAACATAAGGCTATGTTCGGAAATGTATAGCCACTGGAATGCTTCCTCCGGCCCTTTTTATATCAAAGAAATCACCTGAAGGTACTGTTATGTTCCTTGCAGGGAGCATGTGTCTGCTTACACGAAAGACTACACAGCACAAGTGCTGTTAGGATATGTTGCAACCTACATATTTATGCAGACATTTATGATTCCTGGAACCATATTTTTCTCCCTTTTGGCGGGGGCTTTATTTGGAGTGTACAAAGGTCTCGTCTTGGTTGTGTTTTCAGCGACAGCAGGTGCCTCGTCATGCTATTTTTTGTCGAAGCTATTTGCGAGACCTTTGGTCTTTTGGTTATGGCCAGAGAAGTTAAGATACTTTCGGGCAAAGGTATGTCATTTGATGTGGCTGTACCAACATTAAGCTATATTATTATTCTATTCTAAGTATCTTTAGAGTGCTTTGTTTAGTTATGCATTTAATGCGCTGGTTGTGTAAGATAAGTTTTATAAAGGTCTTTGGAAGCTTGTTCTTGCTTGCAGGTTGCCCAACAAAGAGAGAAGTTGTTGAATTACATGCTGTTTTTGCGGGTAACACCGACTCTACCAAATACTTTCATCAATTTAGCATCACCCATTGTGGATGTACCATATCATATATTCTTTTGTGGGACTTTATTTGGTCTTATTCCAGCATCCTTCGTAACTGTCCGGGTACGAGTTTAATTTGCTTATTTCATTTTGTGCTTGATGACATTGTTCTTAAGCTAAAGCATGTGTAACAATTTTTGTGGCTTTTGTACTAAAATTATCATACACAGGCGGGACTTGCTCTTGGAGATCTTGAATCTTTGGGAGATTTGTATAATGTGAAGACCATGGCATTCCTTTTTGCAATTGGACTTCTTCTTATCATCCCAACGATATTGAGCAGGCCTAAGGAAGGCACTGTGTAACTCTTGTGTAGTCTCCTCAAGGAAGCAGCCTACTATCAAAACTTCTCTATTGCCCATTTCCTTGCCAAAAGCAGCATGAAGCAGAAAGAAAGCATTGTGTCAGATCCACGCATCAAGTGGGGCATGAGAAACTCATGCTCATGGTAAGGGTCACCTTGTTGAGTACAAGGGAATTCAAGTTAGATCCCCCACATTGTGGGTTTATGTCAATAACATGTTTGTGTATGTGGTCACACATAAACTTGATACATTCAGAAGGTCGTGGGAGAGGCAACTTTTCATAGATATGTATTTCTAATGTTAAACGTGTAACATTGTGATGCATTCTTAAGGGTTGTCTTCTTTCTTGACGGTTTTCGTTAGTTTATCTGGAAGTTTTATTTCACCACCTCGTTCTGTCTCAAACATTGCGCTATTGAAGACGGGGAGGGCGTTTTATTGAAGCACGGACAAGGGAACTCCATGTTCACACAGGCAACGTTTAATTTGACAGGCCTTCTCTTAGCTTAATAAATTTCACCTTCATATGACTAATAGGCCCCATAATATTGACTAATGAATCTTAGTCTAACATGTATTAATTAATTGATTTTCTTTTTTTACCCTTTTGAGGCCCCTAGTAAGATGACAGATATCAAGAGTCATTTGAGATGTTGAAAGAAAGACACTATGTGAATGACTTTTATGTGCATTTGGGATGTATTTGCATCCGGTGTGTGTCAAAAGCAACTTATTCATGCTCTTCTTGGGAATGGTAGATTGCATTAACAAGTTGCAATGCGAAGAAGAGCACATTAAGATCTAAGTGGGGGACACTTCTAATGTCAAATCACAATTGAAAGAGTTGTAAAGGCAAGCCTTTGTGTTAAACATTGGCGCAATCAAGAATTAGAATCCCTTTGCTCACGCATGGCACATATCCTTTGAATCTAGTGTGCTTGGGTATTGGTTATTCATAAGATAAAAATTGAAAGGCTATTGCGCTATCATAGTACGTCATGTAAAACAATAGCATGAAAGGACACCTAGTCTTGTGGAAACCTTTAACAAAAACTATCAAGCAACCCTTATGCATCTTATTTTTAGTGATTTAGAGATTAAACACACGTATATAGGTACGAGAGAGAGAGAGAGAGAGAGAGAGAGAGAGAGAGAGAGTCATATTAACGTCCGCGGGATGCCTTGAAGGCATATGGGACCAGAAGACATGACATCACAATCATTACAATCCACTTCAGGGTGCACTTAGGCGCAAGTGCGCATAAGCGTGAACATTGAAAATAGAAATAAAATCCAAGGGTCAACTACCATGTGTAATATGAATGCTTGTGGTACTTAGGAGAGAGCTAGTTAGTGGGGTTTAGGCTTTTGGAAGTCTTCAATTATTGCTCTTCCTTCGCGGTAGACAGCCCACTTTCCAGCTTGGCGGGCTTCTCGAACTTTAGCAAATTCTGCACTTTTGTTTTTGAACTGCATTGGTGTGAGCTCATCTGCTAGCCACAGCTTGGTGCCTTGGATTGTCGCAAAACCTTGATCTTGTCCTTCTTAGTTTCATAGCATAGGATGGCCTGTCCCCCTTTTGGGGTAATGAGATATGGATTGCCTATGTCGATGGAGGGGAGAACCCTGCTGATTCTCCTCTTCCAGATGTCCGTATCGGGGATGTAGTCATCTGCATCAATCTCGGTTTGCTCCCTTACCTCTTGCTTGTCCCAACCCTGTGGGAGTCCCCCTACCCGAATGTCTCGGGCAACCAACACTTGAAGTTTTTCTTCCTTGATGGTGGAAATAACATCTAATTTCACGTGTTGCATACCTTTGGTGGCGTCAATGAACTCCTTGGCTTCTTGGATCTGCTCTTGAACTTCTTGAACTGGGTTAGGCTTGCCCTCGAGAGGCCACCTTGGCCTCAACTTTGCTGGGCTGCTTCTTCAAGGCTTCGTTTTCTTCTCATAGCTTGTTGATCTCTACTAAGAGAAACACTTCCCACGAGCTCGACCTGTGACTGGTCAATGGCTTGGTCGATGTTGCGAGGGCACTTGCATAGGTGAGTTTCCTCGGCATTATGCTTAAATGCATCTTACTCCTGGTACCATGTTGCCTTGTAGAGCTTCCAGGACCTCTGATATTTCATGCATCCAGCAACACCAGCCTCGACCAATCTTCATTGGCATATTTCAAAGACGGAATCTACATTAGGAAGGGGGGCATGTTAACCCTCATTGGACACCTCATTGTAAACCTCTCCAATGTCATTGTATATTTTACGTGTGCGACGTCGTTTGCCTATGAAAGGCATGCCACATGATTAATTATGGAGATTGTATTCTTAGATTAAGTGTTTGCACAAGCCTAGGTGACCGTGGATAGCCATGGACCTATTTTTTAAGTATGGTCGCCCAAGGTGTGAAGGCTGGGGGACAAGATAAGGGTCATTTGGTAGTCTCACCACTTATTCTCTTATGCTAATTCAATAGAGTACTCTTTTTCTCTACTCTCCTATGCTATATGAGTAGGAAGAGTTGGATAATATCACCAACATGAGCTTGATGGCTAATCATAGATTGTCAATGGCAAAAATTACCTTTGAAGAGGCCACACAATGTGTTGAAGATGCATGCAGGGATCTGCATAGGGCTAAGGGCATGCTCGAGAAAAGTATATAAGTATCTCGGCTGGAGGCCTACATAAGCACTTTGAAGGAAGAAGGAGAGCGAGCACAGGTTTTATAGATGCTGCAAGAAATAAAACCATGAGTTGACATTGAGGACTTGCAGAACAAAGTTACTAATGCCAAGGTATGTTTCTTCATTTAAACTTTCCATGGCATTCTAGCATGATAGGGCATACTGTATAGGATAGAGTGCACATGTGGGTGTTATACAGCAGATTAGTTTATTGTCTTGTGCCAAATAGTACATATATCTTTTGCATTAACCATCACCCTGTAATATTGTCTTGTGCTTTATTATCTTGTACTATATAGCACTTGCATTAACCAGCACACTGTTGTATTGTATATAGTGAGCTATATAGAATAAGGGACTATAACATTGCGGTATATATCATAATTTTATAGTATCTTGTGCTATATAGCTCATTATATACTCTTCTTGTTCTATATAGCACAATCCTAATTGATCCTTGTGCTATATATCACAATTTCATAGTATCTTATGTTATATAGCTCATTATATACTCTTCTTGTGCTATATAACACAATGCTAGTTGATCCTTGTGCTATATTACATAGTTTATGTTGTCTAAGGTCAATTTGATTGTGCTATAAATTTATGTTGCATAATATAGGCTTACTTGGCATTGTGTGCTGTATAGCACATTGTTTGCTATATATCAGAGTGTGCTACATAGTGTGAAGGCTGTGTGCTATAAAGGCATGCTATATAATACAAGGTTAGTACTATGAAGCCTACCAATATTGTAGTTGTGCTGATATTGAAATCATCATTTTACATTCAAAGTGCTATATAGCATAGTAATGTAGCACATAGTGTTGAATGATATATTGCTTATAACTAGTTGCATGGAGGTGATTCCTGAGAGGGCCATGTGTATGCTAGGTCTCTCAACTTTGAAGGTCAAATTAGAATCTAGGACCATTGGTAAGTTACACAACACTATCTCCTCACTATACAATATGAAATTCCACTTGTATTCTTGGTATAAATTCTCTCATGTTTTTGTGCAAACAATATGGCATCAACATTCTTAGAGGAGGAAACAGGTGATCTGATGTCCATGCATGTCACTGGTATGTAGTGTTGCTTTTTAGTTTTCGAAGCACAATGTTAACTTTCTGTGTGTATTTGTAAAACAACTTTTGCATGCGGGCCGTTCAAAGGTGGTTTTCCTAGAGTTCTAGAGGAGTGCACATTGGCATTTAAGCAACACGATGAGTGAGTGAAGCATAATCTAGTGTGGTTGAAGTAGTGAAAGAGATTGAACACATGTTTAAAGAAGATGTTGAGCTTCTTGAGCCTTTTGCAAAGCATACCCAACCATCCCCAAAGAGCATACAATTGGCCCCAAAGAGTACACAACCATCCCCAAAGGGTGCCAAGGCATCCTCAAAAATGGCAAAGTCATCCCCAAAGAGTTCCAAGGCATCCTCAAAGATGGCACAACCATCCCCAAAGCAGTCCAAGCCATCACCAAGCCTTAAAAGAGCTGAAAAACTTGACGTTTTACTTTCTCAGTTTGTTAAGATTAAGAATCCTGGTGCCAAACATAAACTTAATCTTAATGGTAGGTTAACTAGGTCTTCACATATTCCTTGATGTTGTACCCAAGAATAACCACTTTTTCATGTAGTGTTAGGAAATTTTACATGTGTTATGGATTTCATCCTCTTTCACCAATCTTGTGCAACTTTTGGAGCTGTGTACATCTTGACACGTTAGAATGGTTTAGTTTTTTTTGGTGGTGAAGTTCACCATTTTTGTACATGGGTGTTTACTGTTTTTTTAAAAACAATTGGTAGTAATTTGCTTCATAAAATGAAAAAACAATTGGTAGTAATTTGCTTCATAATAAAAAAATGGATAATTATCTTGAATAGAAAATCTAGGCTTTACAACACGCGTCTGTTATATGCTATGTAGTACTAGTCTTATATTGTAGACTTATGTTTGGAATGTTGCATCATGATCATTATTATGCAAACTGGTCTACTATATAGCACTGGTCTTATATAGTAGACCTGTGCTTGGAATATTGCATCATGATCATTATCTTGCAATAGTGGTCTACTATATAGCACTATCTAAGTGCTATATAGCATTGATCTTATATAATAGACTTGTGTTTGGAATGTTGCATCATGATTAAGTACTGCCAGTGCTATTATATATAGCACTAGTTCATTGTATAGCACTATCAGTGCAACACTGGTCTACTATATAGCACTATCAGTGCTATTATATAGTAGACCTGTGTTTATAATGTTGCATCATGATTAAGTATTGCCAGTGATATATATATAAGACCAGTGCTATATAGCATTGGTCTTATATATATAGCACTGTTCTTATATATATAGCACTGGTCTTCTATAGTAGACAAGTGTTTGGAATGTTGCATCATGATCATTTATTAACCATAGATTAGTTAACACATACCTACAACTATGTCTGCATACTTATGTAATGGATGCCCGTGCTATATTGTAAATACCGTCATTTGATGAGAGAAATACCCTAAAGATTCTCCCAAGTATTGGGCTTTAAAGGACAGACAAGAGGATCTTGGTCAGTTGGCCAAACCATAGAGAAAAGCCTCGTAACTATGTTTTGGGCGCCCCGGGTCGCTTACTCTCAGGCGGCCTAGTGGGAAAAGGCTTGGAACTATAAAAGCCAATTTCTCTTGTTTGTAACGGATTCTCCCATTTGTGCAATAGAAGTGGAGTGTTCTCTCTTTCCCTCTCTCTGGCATCTCTAATCTAGCATGTGTGGTGTGCTTAGGGTTAGGGTTTGGGAGTGATTAGTGCTAATCACTTGTTCCCTCTTGCTTCCTCTCTCTCTCTCTCTCTCTCTCTCTCTCTCTCTCTCTCTCTCTCTCTCTCTCTCGTGATGATGAGGCTAACCAATGCGATCCTCTTCTACTATGGAGATCCCACATGATCTTCATGAGAGAGTTTGCATCACCTGTTAGATTAGAGCAATCGCCTCGATGTGACAACGAGTGCGGGAGGACGGAAGTTTGACGAGAGGCTATGGTGGAGCTCTTGAGCCATGCTGGAGCTTGGCAGATAGGTAACTTTCCACCATGACATAGTTAGGGTAGGCTTTCCTTAACATTTTTGGCACCGCCATTGGGGAGCGCCATCCGCTACTTGTCTACGTCATCTTTGATTCGAATCCGATGGAGCCCCCATAGCCCGGTGCCAGGTAGGCTCTTCGCCATGCATTTTTTTTGATTTTTTGTTGTATTTTGATGTTTCATTTGGTTTTTTTAATATTTTTGTTAAGATTCATGTATAGCTTTGTGTTTAGAGTATGATTATTACTTGTTTGAGTAAAAAACTTGTGTTTAGAGTATGATTATTACTTGTTTGAGTAAAAAAACTTGTGATTTGGGTGATTAGAGAGCTTAATAAGGAGGGTTTTGCTTAAACCTAGACTTTTTTTGTTAATTTTTAGCTTAATCTTATTTTTTTTGCTTGATCTCTTTAGATAGGTAGTTTAGCATTACTAGATAGAACACTAGTCAACAAAAAAACCATAAACTATCTCTTAATTTTTACTAATTATCACTAACCTATCGGTCGGTGTGATTAGTGGATTTAAAGAGAATAAAAAACTAAAAAACTGAGCCTAATTGCTTGTAATTAGACTGATTGGAGTGGCATTAGTGTTCTAAAAACTTACCTTGACTCAAATCTATGCTTAGTTCACTTTAATTAGCACTAATTAAACTTACCTTGACTCAAATCTATGCTTAGTTCACTTTAATTAGGCCTTAATTACCTTGACTCAAATCTATGCTTAGTTCACTTTAATTAGGCCTTAATGAGCAAGAATTAGCACTAATTTGGTCTCTTTTACCTAAATTTTTCTCTTTTGAGTGGATTAATCACTAATTAGTGTGACTAGTGTGTAAGTGGTGTGACTAGTTTTATGTTTCATAAAGGATTGTTTTAAAGATCAACGATATAATGGTTTCATTAAAGGATTGTTTTAAAGATAACTGATGCTGAGAAAAAGGCAATTTCATATTGGGTGTGTAAGTGGTGTGACTAGTTTTATGTTTGCATGACCATTAAACTCCTTACCAATTAGGAGTAATTTGAGGGCAAAGAAGAGGGTCAAGGAGTGATTAGTAGTCGGATTAAAGAATTGATCTTTAGTTAAGCTAGAGGACCTCTAAATTATTCAAAATCCACTAATTTAGAGGTAGCCTCTAACTTTAGCCCTTTCCCACACCTAGCATTAATGATGGGATCTTAGTTGTCTCCCACTCACTTCCCTCCAATTTGAAATTCAAATTCAAATTCCAAATTCTAAATTCCAAATTCCAAATTCCAAATTCCAAATTCCAAATTTTAAATTTCAAATTTCAAATTTCAAATTCAAGCTCAAATTCCAAATTGCCACGGCCGTTCCAATCTAAAGCCACGGGCATTCGCTTGTAAGCGTAATGGCCGTACCAAACCTATTTTTTTTAAAATTTTCCCAAAAAATAAAAAATTTCCAAATCTTTAGAGGTGCTTTTGGTTTACCTCTTTGACTCACTAGGGTTGTTTTTACACGCATAAAAAACCTCAAAAGACCATTTTTTACCTTAAGGGTGCATTCATGCACAAGGCAATAGTGAGATAAAACTCCTATTTCGGGCCTGCCGCACACCATGGACACCTTTCGGTCATGGTTGCATGCGTCCAATGCCTCCATTCCATTCGGCAGCACCTTGGCCTCAATTACTCATTCACATGTGGTCGCCATGCCACACATGCTTGGTCGGGTGGGCGAAACAATCTTTGAAGGGCTTTCATCTAGTGGGGCCCCTCCATACATACACCCCGATGTGGATAGACGGCTTGAGCACATTCACATACCCTCTTGTTTATCCACCACGGATCTATTCCCAACCCCCATCCTTACACCACCTCACCTTATGCCACAACTTGACATTCCAAGCTTAGCACAAGCTCTAGGAAGGGGAGTGTCACAACACTTGCACCCACAAACATCACATACAAAACCTATGTGGGTAAAAATTTTCAAACTTCTGCCAAAATTCCACGGAGTTAGAGACCCCGTATTCCACATCGAGGTCTTTAACCAAATCTGTCAGGCATTTGAAATTTTCGACGATGCAACCAAAGTCCATCTACTTGGACCTAGCCTTGAAGAGGCAAGGCTATGCAATGGTTCCAATCCTTGGACCCTCGGCACAAAAGCGCTTTCAACGCAATGAGGGAGGCTTTCATTCTTGGATTTGCACCCTATGGGCCCAAATGGAGCCCCGTCATCCAACTGTTCCAATTGGAACAAAAACCTGAGGAAACATTACATGACTACATCACTCACATCAAGTACCTTGATTCACATTGCGAAGAGAGGGAAAAATTAAGAGATAAGCAATTAATGGATCGTTTCCTTTTGGGCTTACACAATCGAAGGCTTCACGATTGCCTGTCTATCAAGGACCCCTCCACCATTGATCAGGCCTGCAAATGGGAAATCTTTCTCAATGACAACATGTGAGAAAGCTATTCCACGCAATTGGCCACCATGCCAATGCTAAAGAGAATGTGGGGAAGAGGGAGATCTTCAAACCCTAGCAAGCAAACACACACACAAGAGAGAGCAAGACACAAGAAAGAGATGGATAACTGAATTTTCTTCTATCTTCTTCTTCTCTCCTCAACCAACATAACAGAAAGATAAGAGTACACACTATATGGGTTAGTACTCAACTACTACAACATACAAGGGTTGATCCATAATGTGAACCCGACTTGAAAGATCCCTGCCCCCTCAACGGAAGTAGCACTTCTTGTGCAGGGCAGAGTCTCCCACTCGGGGCCTCGCCCACAACGGATATCCGGACAAGAGACTAATCCCTCGATTCTTCCAAAACCGAATCCGGAAAAACTTCCCTCGCCCAACATAGGTGATTCTATCAGGAAAAATCTATTCTAATGTAGTAACTAACCAAATTGATCCGACCGAACTTGTAAGTAACATGGACAGATTAAGGAAGAGACTTGCACTTGGATCATAGAGACCAATACTTTTTTCCTCATCAAGAGGCACAATCGTTGATTCTTTTCCATAGAACAAGGGTTATCTGGGATTTTACTTCAACTATCATAATATAACAGAATTGAGTCTCATTTTAGGGATCCATCAGTCCAGCCTAACCCCATGGGTTAGCAAACCACCCATCCAATCCCATGGGTTAGCAAACCACCCAACCACTGTAGTGATAGGATCCATTTAGAAATTTGGTTATGTTTTGCCTCGGGTACCATGGAAAAGAGTTCCCAGGCCCCCTAGCCGGCGCTTCAAGCAAACTTCAAGATAGTCACACCACTTACACACCCAATATGAAATTGCCTGTTTCACAGATTCAGTTGTCTTTAAAACAATCTTTTAATGAAACCATAGTATCATTGATCATAATCCTCCAAAATATCTAGCTTGAATTCTAATTTCAAATCAATCCTTGCTGGTGTACTTATGGCATCATTGGCAACTGGAACGCTCACCACATGTTCACACTCAGGGGCCTTTTCAATAGTTCCTAGCTCATAGTACCCAAAAATATAATCATATAAGAAAACTCCAGATGGACTCTCCGTTGAAGATTAGCAAGATCAACCAACAGATCCATATAAAAGAGCCATGGACTCATCCATTGTTTAAAGACCAGTAAGGCCAATCAACCAGATCCATGCCCGAGTTCAGGAAACAACTCTAACTACTTGTTCCATTTTCTTTCCCGATGCATGTGTGAGTATCTTCGGCGAGACCCAGAGCCCGAGCACCGTATGGTCATAGCACCCTCTAGGCTCCTTTGTAGGTCACCTAGCACTTCACGCATAGGCCACTTCCTTGGTCCCTCATCCATCGTACCGAAAGCTCACCATTTAAATCGAACCAAGGTTGGTCAAGATCTCGGCCGACCACGCGAGACGTCCTCCATTGGCTCTCCGTTAGGCTGTTGCAACTTTAACTCTTAGGTCTCCCCACGACCTCATTCACAAGATGGTCAAAATGCTTCCCCAGTATTCTTGACATAAAACAATCATTTAAAAAGAGGTTTCATAAATACAGTTTCTATAACAAACTCTCATCTTTCCACATTGTTCCACATCATTTCTCGTTAGTCCACATTCTTCTACATCAATTCACATTGCTTATTCCACATCCAGTCATATGTATTCCCATCGTCCTTCATCCATTCTCATCCAATCACATCATATTACATCTCATCACATCTATCCATATCTATCCTCATCACATCACGTCACATCCATCCACATCACGTCTCATCCATTCTCATCTATCTAGGTCCACATCACATTATATCACATTTATCCACGTCACAACATATCCACATCACATCTCATCCATTCATATCACATCACATCCATCTACATTCATTCAGATCCACTTCACATCCATATATCATCACATCACTTCACCTCTATTTACATCACTTCACATCCATTCACATCTACCCAGATCCACATCACATCACACCTCATCTATCCACATCATATCTCATCCATTTTCATATCTAACCAGATCCATCCTTGAGAAGCAACATCTTAAAGAGGCCCAAGCACTGGTAGAGTAATACCAGGCTCAACTTGAACTGCCACCCATTTTCATAACCTTTGTCTCAGTGCTGCCTGAGTGCGTGCCATCCCCCATTGAACCTGAACTTCCACACCATGTCAGGGGCAGGTGCCCCCACAATCGCTCTAGGCTGAGGAAGATCCATTCGCCACAACATGATGTTGACAAATTACGATTTTTTCCCTCATGCACCGCCTTATCCTCCTATGCCTATTCCACAAATGGCCAAGCCCAAATCCCACGTTCACATCGAACAACTCGATGTGAACACGGACACAGAGTTTGATGAAGACTCATGAGGTCCGCACACCAATTTGCTGAGGTATTTTATCCTGCTACTATAGCTACCTCTCGACCTTGACACCTGTCGAATAAGGACCAAATTGAACTTCCATATACTATTACTAGTCCACCCTATGATCAAGGCCCTACACCTCAAGAACCCCCTACTCTCAATGCGACTTGGCCAGCCTCTCTGCCTTCCTTTCCTCCCAAATCAAAATGCCCATTGGAACCTTGTTAAAAGGTAGTCCAAATTTATGGAATGACCTGCGGGATTGGATGGAACACAAAATACAGGCTTATGTGGATGAGGAAGCTCTAGATTCCTCAGATGAATCTAAGCCCCATCATCCAGACTTACTCCATCACCACCACCCCACGACCCAAAGGTACACCAACAATTTGCGTCAATGCACTGGGACAATACTTTGAAGGTGATGACACAAACACAACATTGCCCATTTCCTATAATCGACATGTGGTCAAAGGCATCTTGGATGGAGCTGCTAGTGTAAGCATCCTCACACAAACATGTTGGAAAAATTGGGGTCAACCATGCCTTGATCCCACCAAATTGGTGATCAAGCTTGCGGACGGGAACTCTGCAAAACCCTGGGCCTAGTGCATGACCTCAAGGTGAAAGTCTGTGACATGAAATTCCACCTCACATTTGTGGTCATGGACTTTCGTAATGCCACCTATGATGCTATCTTGGGTCGACCCTTCATGAGACAAATCCGACTAATCCATGACTGGGACCTGCATTATGTCTACCTCCGTAAGCAGTCTTAAATGCTTAAGGTCAATTTATATAACTGGCACTCACATCCCATGGCCAAATCTCCCTTTTACTGAAGACTCTGTGACCACCACTAGGACCAATGATCTCTTGGTTTGCGAGGCTTGTCATCAAGCCCTTGATGATGCATGGGTGCCATGCATGGTCACTTTTGTTAATACTGACAAAGTCAACCATGATTGGCTTCAAATCCCTGCTACACTTGACACCCTCCCAGATCACAAACTCAACACATAATTCGTGCTCCCAAATGGCCAAAGCATTCATGAACCTACAAAGCCATTGCCTCGCTCAACACCCTAAGTGTAAGTGTAGCTCCACAACCTAAAACAACCACCCTTCAGGTCTCGATAGATTTCCCCTTTGGTAGAAACATGCAAAGAAAACATGCCTTGTAGTCTCCCATAGCTAGCCATAATCTTTTGCAACAATGAGAAACATGGGTCTCTCAAGGCAAACCCTCTCTTAAAATTGCCCATGCCAAAGTTTAATTTCCTAGTGGACAACGTATACAAAGCCTTGGGTCTTTTACACAAACTATACATACTGTATCTAACCCATTGGGGCTTGTAAGTTCTATGTGGTTCCCATAGGTGAGACAAAATAAGTAGTCATCCTTGAAGGAAGCTGGGTCCAAAACGCTACATGTACAATCAATTCTGCTGACAACACGGCTACCCTCAAGTTTCCCCAAGGCAAGGTAACAATGATCCTCTGGATGGGGAGTAGTGCATCAACTTTGATCCTCTGCCCCCAAAAACTTCTTCCACAAAGGGTATTCTCACACCCTCCCCCCAACAACTGGTAAGTCTTCCACTGCCCCTAAACTACCACCAAAACTTAACCTACCAAGAATATGGATTGGACTCCCGGTGGCAAGCACACATATATCCTATGGTCCACACCAATCTCATATTCTTGGAGGCGTGGAAAGCTCTTGGAAAACCCACACTAACAAAAGAAGACACTTACATTCAAATCTCACATAAAATGCATCTAATGAGTGTTGGGTATTTCATTCCTAAAATTTCTATTAGAAATAACTAGCTGGAGTGCAGATTTCACGTTATATAGATGCAGGAGCACTCCAAGGTTGAATTATCATTGAAAAAGAGTGGATTGATGCCACTCACTGCTGCCAAATCAATTGGTGTGAAGAAATGGCCACCATGAAAATCAACGGCCAAAAGGCCGCCGTCCTCTTGTGTCTCCACCAAGAGGAAAATCATCCACACACCCTCACCCTTGACTACCCTTCCATCTCACGCCCCCTCCTCATCACTAGCAGCCCCCCCTATTCCCCCACCCCATGCCTCACCAAAGCTAGTTGATCGGCCACTATCGACATCACCCACCAATGACAAACAAGCCTCGCCAACATTTCCCCTCAACTCTACATTCTGGACCACCCACACTCCAAGCACCCCAACCTCATATCTTTATCATTCCCAAGAATCTTCTAGCCGCTCAAGTATTCTACGATGGCTACATAGAACTATGGATCCCCAAATGGCCATCTCTAAAACCTAAGCGTAAAAGGCCAACTAAGCCAACAACCCCCAACCCTAAGACAGAGCTTCAACGTTGGCTAGTCCCTGACCACTTGCTATGAGCACAAGGCTACTATGAAGGCAACACTTGCCTCTGGCTACCCAAGTATGCCTCCTGTGCTCATTCCCCCCACAGCAACTCGTCGCTAGAAAGCCGACAAAAGGTCCCACAACCACAGGTTCGAAAACCCCAAGCACAAATACTGGATGCCTACCAATATGCTCCAAGCACAAGGCTTCCATGAAGGCAACACACTCCTGTGGCTTCCCAAGCCACAATCAAAAGCCTCTCCTCCACGTCGACAACCACTTCTTCATAGCTCAAAGCCTCATCGACAAACAATCTAGAAGCCTCGCCAACCACTGACCTTCATCACTCAACAATAATGGGTGCCCAAATGTCTCTTAGAAGCCCAAGGCATCCATGATGGCAATTCCATCATTGTTTGCCCAAACCACACCCACCATGCCAGTACCTCTCCAATTGACAAAGATGGTTTGGCAACCAACGGGCAGGCAAGTTCCCTCCTCCTCGACAAAATCCTCTGGACTTGCCCACACCCAACTCATAGGCACTCCAAAGCTCAATTCGCCCAACTCTTTCATCCCAAGAAGCCTCATCCACGAAGCTCCACCCTGCCCCTCAACTTCGCCACACCAAACCAAGGGGCAGTGCTACACATGGCTGAGCTTATCCAACCACTCAAAGATAAACTCAAAGGTAAGCTCACAACTCTAACCACTCAGTACAAAACCCTCGTCTCTAGGTAATTAGGATCTAGGTGATTAGGACCATGGGCACACCTTTTGCCCCCTCGCCCATGCACAACACTTGCAAATCTCACTGGGCTCTGTCCTATGCGCACACACCGCATAAAGCTTCATAATCAACAGCCATCCAGGTACATCTCTGGATGGGGGGACCATGGTGGGCGCCAGCCTAATCCATTATACGACCCCTTGCGTGGATCTTATTAATCATCCCTACTGCATCTAAATAACTGTGCTTGATGTCTCATCAATCCCATTCAAGACTTCTTATTCGTTTCAACACTATGAATCCTCACCACATCAACTACTAGTCTTATCAAAACAGGATCCTAGCTCCATGAGCTACCATGGCAGAAGAAGAAAATGCATAAAAAGAAAAAGAGAGAATACCGCAACTTGCTGACTCAACATCCACGAGAGCCAAGATACCCATTATGGTGTCTTGACACAGATGCTAGAGCTTCATGAACATCGCCATTGACCTACAACATCTCGGAGTACAAGCAGTCTTCATGCATGTTGCCTCCTTGTCCCTTCGAAATTCCCCCCTTTCCATTTGCTTACTTACTATCGCCATTGTTTTACTAACTCCTCTTTAATCATCCACCTACCACTAGGATACTAGTCATTAAGTATTCCATGCTAGTCTACTCATTCAAGTACTTTGACTCCTCTAATGAGGCTATTGTGCCTGTAAAGGTGACAAAAAAAACCCAAAAAAATAAATTAAAATTAAGAGTACAACTGGGCACATTAAAAAAAGAAAACTCTAAAAGCCCGTACGACTAGCTAGATACTTATAATAACTAGTCCTCCACTAACTTCTATCCATCATACTAACCCCCACCCCCTCTCATTTCCAGAGAGACAAGAGAACCAACCAAGGGCGACCTTCCCTATGTGCCTCACCAACCTCTCACCGACACGAGGACGCGATCGACTTCAGGAAGGGGAGTATATTAGCCACATATTGGTTAACACATTCCTATGACAACTATGTCCGCACACTTATGTAATGGGTGCCCGTGCTATATTGTAAATCATGTCATTTGACGAAGGAAAATCCCTAAAGATGCTCCCAACAAGTATTGAGCTTCAAAGGACAGATAGGAAGATCTTGGTCAGTTGGCCAAACCATAGAGAAAAGCCTTGTAACTATGTTTTGGGTGCCCTGGGTCACTTACTCTCCCAGGCAGCCTAGTGGGAAAAGGCTTGGAACTATAAAAGCCAATTTCTCTTGTTTGTAACGGATTCTTCCATTTGTGCTATAGAAGTGGAGTGTTCTCTCTCTCCCTCTCTCTAGCAACTATAATCTAGAATGTGTGGTGTGCTTAGGGTTAGGATTTGGGAGTGATTAGTGCTAATCACTTGTTTCCTCTTGCTTCTCTCTCTCTCTCTCTCTCTCTCTCTCTCTCTCTCTCTCTCTCTCTCTCTCTCTCTCTCTCTCTCTCTCTCAATTAGGCTAACCAATGCAATCCTCTTCCGCGGAGATCCCACACAATCTTCACGGAGAGCTTACATCACCCGTTGGATTAGAGCAATCGCCTTGGTGTGACAACGAGTGCGGGAGGATGGCGGTGATGAGTGGCTACAGTGGAGCTCTTTAGCCACGCTCAAGCTTGGAAGATAGGCAACTTCCCACGACACGGTTAGGGTAGGCTTTCCTTAACATTGTTATCCTACAACACTGGTCTGCTACATAGCACTGGTCTTATATAGCAGACCTGTGTTTGGAATGTTGCATCATGATCGTTATCCTACAATGGTGGTCTACTATATAGCATTGGTCTTATATAGTAGGCCTGTGTTTGGAATGTTGCATCATGATCATTATCCTACAATACTTGTCTACTATATGGACTCTTTAGGCTAACACCTCTTCGATGGGGATGAGAAGGATGCAATTACATGGCTGAACATATGACTTGTTGCATCATGATCACTATCCTACAATATTGGTCTATTATATGGACTCTTTAGGTTGACACCTCTTTGATGGGGTGGAGAAGGATGCACTTACATGGCTGAACATATGACTTGTGGAACATGATCTTCAACAATTGTGTAAGCATGCATCACAGGATCATGATAATTTACTAGTCATGATTAGTGTAGATGTATTCTTTAAAAACTTGTGCACAAGCCCATTCGTTAGACCTATCTACATCCCCCAAGTTTATCTCCCCAAAATTTCTTCTTGTGTGGCTTTTGGCCTTTGGTTGTTTGACTCAAGCATTCTCTCAGAGACAAATAGTGCACTACATTGGCTACCTTTCTCAACATTACCCCATGAGTCTTTAGTTGTTCATGTGTTAGTGCCCTTTTCACCACTACACCTACCCCCATTGTGCTCTCCTTTTCCATGGCCTGATGTTGAGAAGTTCTCAACATCAGTCAATTTAAAATACCTAGCAACAAAATAAAATGGCCTTACAGCCTTGAACTAGGATGTTGCACCATTAGACCACACCTAGAGCTTCTTCAATTATACTCCATTGATTGTGTAGCAAAAAACAACATTGAAAAAAATGAGCGTCATGTTGTATATCATCTGATATGTACAAATGCATTTCATCTTCCACGCCACTATCTCAACTGATCTGAAATAGGATTGTGCATTGGTCAATGTGCTAGTGCATGATTTGTATCTCATTTTGCTCTTTGATAGAGTAATTTTCTATAAAGTTAATAAGTGAAAATCGTATCAGCCGAGAAATTTCCTCAAAACACTCCCTAACCTATTAGGCTTGCCATCTATACGTAAAATTAAGCATGATGAACTTTAATGTGTGATCTTATAACATGAACATGAACTGGTTAAGAGATTATTGCTTGAGGGAAAGAACTTTGCACTTTTTCGTCTCCCCTTTTTTGTTTAGCACAACCTCTATGTATTCAAATACTCGAACACTTACCATCTTTGTATCTTGAGATTGTTTACATGGGCAAACAACAAGCTTTTATACACCACAATTGTTGTTGCACTCCCCCATAAGACACTTATATTCATGGTATGTTGAGTCTTGCCTTTTGGCACATAGACATGACTCCCACAGTTGTGTAACCCCAAAAAACACATGTTCATGTGCAAGACACTTTTGCAATATTAATGAAGCCTTACAAACATCACAAGCACATTGGCATGAAGATCCATGTAAACCAAAAGAATCTATGCACACACTATTGAAAGCATTTTTAGTACATCATTTATATGTGGTAGATACAACATGTGTTTCCGTCCTTTAATTTGCATACAAAAAGGGGGCTTGAGCTTCTCAAAGGAGCATTTCCCAATGAGCACTTTGGTATGTTTGTCTCTGAACTTGAGAAAAAACTCTCTGTGCATGGAAACAAAATTAATGTCATGTTTCATATAATCTTCTATAAAGCACATGTGGTAACCCACACAGTAATGTTAGTTACTTCTTATGCTATATAGCACCTACAAGGGTTGTGCTCTATTGCACATGCCCTAACTCACATCAATGTGTACTATTACAACATGTACTATACAGCACAAAAGATTTGTTGTATTGCATATATACTACCTTATATGTACTATATATACTACCTTATATGCTATATAACAAACTGGTAGTGCTATATTACACATGCACTAACTCATGTCAATGTATGGATTACTACATGTGCTATATAGTAGATTGGTAGTGCTATATAGTAGATTGGTAGTGCTATATATTACACATGTAAAAACTCACATCGATGTATGGCTTACCACACGTGCTATATATCATAGTAGTTATGCTATATTGCACATGTACTCTCTCACATCATTGTGTGGGTTACTACATGTGCTATATAGAAGCTAACAAGTGTGACATATTTCATATGTAACTCACCTCAATTTGTGGTTTAATATATGTGTATTATAGTAGAATAAAAGTGCTATACTACATATGAAGTAAGTCACATCCCTATGTGGGTTATTAGTACATGTGCTACTAAGCTTAGTGGCAATGCTATGCTGCGCATGTACTCTCACTGAGTGGATTGTTAGAGCATAACAACTGTGGTATATTGCACATGTTCCAAACCATTGAACTGGGTGCATATTTAGTGTTAAAACCCTAAGATCTCTCTAGATAATGGTCATGCATAAACATGCATAAACCAGGTATAAACTCATCCACCCAACCACCCCCGAGCCCAAGGGATGCACACATAAATTACAATGAAGTACCTCATACCTTAACCTTGATGTCCCATACCATCAACATACCATCAAGAGGTATGACTCCAATCTAGCAGCACTGTAGTGTGAAAATGCATGAGATTAGATACAATCCTCTACACATGAGATTAGATACAATCCTCTACACAAGAGAACATAACATAACCTAGCCTCCCTTGAGTGTGCCCCATGTCCCTATTATATAGGAAGGCCCTCTTGACTCTCCATTTCCCATGTGTGACCCTTGGATGCCTGACCCTAACCTCAATCCTTAAGGTTAGCCCTAACCCATGCTTCACTAGAGCTTGTTCCCATGCTCCCATGCTCACAAGCCTAATGTGGGATAGCCTCCTAGTATATGCACATATAATGTGCATATAACATACTTCCCGTGCTCACAAGCCTAATGTGGGATAGCCTCCTAGTATATGCACATATAATGTGCATATAACATACTTCCCCTCTCTCAAAACATTGCAGTCTTTTGCAAACAATGAAAAGAAGGAAATCTGGCGCTGAACATTCTCAACCAACTCTAAGTCGAATCCTCTATTTTCCTATCTTTCCACAAAATTTTAACCTCAGGGACTAGTCGACTACGAAGTTTCCTTTCCCTGAATTCGAGTACCTTTTTCAGGTTCATGTGGAACATAGGATAAATCTTCGACTTTAACGAGTTCTTGAGGAGTAACTGTATTATCCTCACCTCCCAGTTTCTCTTTCAATCTACTTGACATGAAAGACTAGATGAACTCTAACATGTGGAAGTAGCTTTAGTTCATATGCAATCATGCCAATTCGACGTATAACTCGAAATGGACCACAATATCTAGGAGATAATTTCGAGCATTTTCTTGTTGACAAAGTCTGACAGTCGTTAGGAACTTTTAAATAAACCAACGCTCTTGGTTCAAAAGACCGAGGTGAGCGTCCTCTATCAGTATAAAATCATGTCCTATCTTGAGCACTCCTGATAGAATCCCGAGCTTCGATCAGCATTCAATAGGTTGATACATATATATAAGTATGAACGGACTAAAACCAATAGCCGTATATGTTTAGAACTGTTATAGACAAATTCCATCATTAGAAGATAGTTTTTCCAATTTGATGATTTTCCAAAGACATATGCACGAAGCATATCCTCTACAATCTGATTCACACGCTCTGTTTGCCCATGAGACTGTGGATGATCAGAGGAACTCATACTCAAAGTAGTTTCCTTGTTGTAAATCATTCAAAAAAAAGTAGGAAGACATGGCATTAACGGTAGGAACCAGGGATCCATCAGCGGCTCGACGTACCCACATCTGCATAGGGAATTATCGACGTCCCGAGTTACCCATATCAACATAAGGAGTCATCAACATCTTGATGAGTCACATATGTACATCCGTAAACCATCAGGTGGACTGTATAAATCACCTAAAGGGTGGAACTAGAGAAAGAAATGCCAACAAAGGAAGAATCCAAAATTCCTTAATCTGAACACAACAAGATAAACTCGTTGAACTCTAAAGAAAGAGATTTCAACAAGTGAGAATGCCTGTAGGCTATAGATTAAAAAAAAAGTTTATCTAAAGAACGCTTACACTACAACTTCAAGTGAATTCAGAAAATGAGATTCTCTTTGAATGTTGGGGTCAACATGCCAAGTAATGTTAGCAAGGCAACAATCTTGAGCCCAAATTATCCTATAAGATAATATATGTGAGGGATCAATAGCATCCCATACCACCATGATACCACCCATACATACCTTACCAATTTGGAACTCCCTAGTATGCCGTCTAGGAAATATCAATAAAATCCTACATAAAAGGAATGAGATGGCCTTATTCCAGACTTTCACATACTAAAACCTGTCTCTATATACCTGAGACCACATCAAGGAATAACTCTTTCTGAGTACATCATTAGAAAACAATTTGAATTATTGGCGCTTTCTAATGATAACTACCCAATAAGCACAATAAAGTTGGGGTAGAAAAATTACAATTCACCTAGATACATAAGCAACTAGTTATCGACAAGTGTCAAAGGCAAGACACTCTTGAAATGCATATTCTAGCCATCATTAAGAAACATGTGCAATAAGAATGGCTAAACAATGGTAAAAAATCATGAAAATATCTTTAGAATTAATCCAAACATAAATAACTATTAATACGAGATACAATCGCATTACTAATATGCGAATAACCCACATCTATCTAATGTCAGCATGTGAAAACGTACTTCAACACTAAATAATCCTCGAAAATATTAAATTCTCGAGAAAAAAGAATTATCATGGTTTTTTCCATTTTTCCTAATTTTTTAGGGCCTTAAAATACACTAATTTTAAATTCCATCAAACCTATCTTATGGCATTCCAACCTATATTTTTCTAAAAACATTTTAGCAACTAGATTTACCAAAATACCATTGATATTTTTTAAAAATACCAATTTTTAGGATTTCTAAAAATAATTTCTAAAATATTCCTAATTTCTCCTGAGAATCCCATCGTTCACCAAAGTTTCCAATTTCGCCTGACAATTCTCAAATCCAATAAAAATTTATAATTTTAATGGATTTTCTAATTTTTTGAGTAAAAAATAGATTTTAAAGGAATTTGAATGGTCACGAGCACCCGAATGGACACACCACATGCCAATCACCAAACCCACATTTTCCAGAAATTTAAAATAACCTTGTCTGAATTTTCACTAATTTTTAGGAAATTTTCAAAAATTTTAATTTACCATGAACGCATTAGAATACGAATGGTCCAAAAATTTCAGAATCCCAATGGTCTTCCTAGAATACGAAAGCCAATAGTTTCGGGAAAATGAAAAGACAAAAAAAATTGGAATGTGAAAGGTCAAAAGTTTTTGGAATCCGAAAGGTCAAAAGATCCCCGGAATTCAGAAGGTCAATAGGTTTCCCGAGAAAGCGGAAAGCCAAAAGGCTCCAAGAAATTGAATTTTCAAAAAAAAAATTCAGAGAAGATTTTTTTCTCTCTCAAATCTCTTATTTTCTTTTTTTTTTTCAAGCTTTGAAAAGCTCTTTTTTTATATAATTTCTTTTAATAAAAGTTAAGAAAAAAGCTTTACTCTTAAAGCTTATAGAAAATTTTTAATGGGGGGGCATTTTTTTCACGGGCGGCCCCCCCACCCCCCGCCCTCGGTGCGTTGCGATTCAAGTGAGAGAGGGAGGAGGAGGCTCCTCTCTCCTCTCTCCTCTCTCCTCCCCTTCTTCTCCATTCATTCATTCTTTCTCTCTCCACCCCCTCCTTCTCTATTAACAAAGAGGAGGATTAAGCTTTAATTAAATGTTTAATCATAATTAAATCTTAATTATGATTAATCAAAATATGCCTAATAAGAGGTGTTCACACCACGAGAGAGGAAAATAGAAGAAAAATTCAGTTTTGAGAGGAGAAAAGAATCCCACGCACACGGGAGAGCACTCAATGCATCAATTGGCCGCCCCATACTACATTTCAACAGAAATTTGGCAAAAAATTGATAACATTACCGCGAAAAACCTACCAAAATGTATTAAAAATACATTTTTTACCATAAAAATGCCCTAAAATTTCCTAGATAATTAGGAAAAAATCCCAAAAATTGTAGAAATTCAAAGAATTCACTCTACCACAAATGTCCGCAATAAAATGTACAGTATTTTGGTAAAAATTCCATAAATGCTTATTTTAAACCAAGCAAAATTGAAAAAAATAGCATTGAACTCACGAAATTCCCCTGCAATGTCGATTCATCCATTGAATAGAAGAAACACGCATTCCAACCGCCATATCGATGATCCACATGCGTAATCACCAAAACAAACCAACAAAATAACGTTTTTAATTAGTAAATATTAAAATTTACTTTTAAAAAAATGCTAAAAATTGAAATAAGAAAGAAAAAACAATAACAATTAACTAGAGATTGCTCTAATACCACTGTTAAAACCCTAAGATCTCTCTAGATAATTGTCATACATAAACATGCATAAACCAAGCATAAACTCATCCACCCAACCACCCTTTGAGCCCAAGGCTTGATGTTATGTACTATCAAGAGGTATGACTCCAATCTAGCAACATGTGTGAAATGGCATGAGAGTAGATACAATCCTCTACACAAGAGAACATAACATAACCTAGCCTCCCTTGAGTGTGCCCCATGTCCCTATTATATAGGAAGGCCCTCAAGTGACTCTTGACTCTCCATTTCCCATGTGTGACCTTTGGATGCCTGACCCTAACCTCAATCCTTAAGATAAGCCCGAACCCATGCTCCACTAGATCTTGTTCCCATCCTCCCATGCTCACAAGCCTAATGTGGGTTAGCCTCCTAGTATATGCACATATAATGTGCATACATAACACTTAGGATTCATCAAGTAGATGTATCGAGTGCTCCACATAAAAATTACAACGATTTGTTGGTGACAAACGTCTTTTTTGTTAGAGGACACCCTGCACTCCTCTATCCAAAATGAAACAACCAGCCCTTTGATTTCAGGAGTAATTACCTCATCTCTTAATTTTCTTTGACATTGCTCAAAATAAATTTGGCTTGATGAACCATCACTTTGAATCCTATCCAATTCCCTATATAGATTCCTTATGTGTATGCCAAGTAGCTTTGAATTCTATCTACTGCCTTGTATAGATTCCTTGGATGTAAGTACCATTAATTCTTTTTTAAAACTTACATCTTCCTGGTCACCTAGCCAATTCACAAACATGGTTAAAGCGCTCCGCTTTACAAAAAGCTCATCATTAGATCTAGGATTTTTTAACACTTGTAAATGAACTTTTAAGTGCAAAAATGACAGACGTATGCATTTGGTTCCTCTCCTCACATGCTAAAACACGTCCTCTAAATGAGGATCTCCCCCTTCTTCTTGCACCTCTTTGTATGTAAAATGCCCAGTTCCTTGCATGCCCACTGCTACTTGATGATGTACCTAATCCAAGCTTCAACTCTTCATCATCATCCATTGGTGCATTGAGAGTGCATTGATAGATGCCAATGCATCTACATGTGCTTTGATCTCCTACACATAATCATGCATACTCCTATTATTTCGTGTTATACTATGTATCTTTTGTTTTAATTGGATCTTCCTCGCCTTTGTGTTCGTATCATACATCTTCACCAATGTATCCCATGCATCTTTGAGATTGTATGTATCTTGGATATGAAATAACATTCTATCTATCACACAAATTGAGAAGTAATGCAACACCTTAAATGCTCTTTCCGACCAATTCCTATGTGCTGTAAGTCATGCCAGAGTTGCACTAATTGCAGGAACCCTTGGCTCTATCTCTTCACCTATCACCAAATTCCAAAATGCCTTTCAATAAGTTTATCATGTGATACTTCCAAATCTGTAAGTTTTTCCTATCAAGCTTCTCACCAACAAATTTATCTGGACCATCACTCATCTTGGCCAAATACAATCCTTAAGTATGCACACCAATAAATTAGCACAATGTAATGTAGTACAATGGACACTACTCTTCACAAGCACATGTAATCATTGCCCAATGTCAATGTCAAGTATACATTCACGGGTTCAACCTTATAGACATTCCAAAATACATCCTCACAACATAACCTAACATACTTTACACTGTCACACTCTCCTTACTTCATGGGCATTCACACATGTGAACCAACTGTTAAGCGATTGGAATAAGGATTTATAAACATAGTAAATTAGCGTCATCTTACAGATTTTTGCAACTCCTTCAAGCTCTTCAATTGGTAAACTATACTCTACTCACAAGACATTTATGCTTGTAATCCACAAGAGCAATGGCTAGGGTTACTCACCAATTGGGCCAGGCTTCAGTTGTTTGAGATTTGGTGTGCTCCATAGCTTCACAATGCTCCATGGCTTCAATGGCTTTCTTTATAGCTTCTTCTTCATAGCATTTTCCCTCTTTCTCACACTCACAAAACCCTAGAATGAGAGCACCAAGATTTGATACCATGAAAAGAGAAGAGATGAGACCAGAGGAGAATCCCACAAACCCTAATTGCTCTCTTTAATTCATCTTACACAATGTAGAGAAGCTCCACAGCTAGTTTCATTCTCCTTCACCAAAATCAACACATTCTACAAGTGATAACATAACCTAGTACTAATGTCTACACACACTTGGCCAATTAGGCGTGGCCATTATTGTCCATACACTGCTAGACTACTATCCACACATCTAATGCTATATCCACCAGCTTCTTCCAATGAGATTGCATTCTCAACGTAGATATCAAACCAAGTATATAAAGATGAAATAATGCAAGTAAATATGCATGGTGTACATACACCATGCAGTTGCATAATATGCATGGAAACATATATAGCAACGATGTACAATCTAGTAAAAAACTACAGAGATTGGACAGGGACTACCTCATAGAAAATAAGAAGAATATCTTTAACCTTTCATTTTTTGCTCTGATCATTGAATATAAAAGATGCCTCTCCGAGAATCCTCAAAGAATCCATGTGCTCTGATTATTGATATAGAAGACCCCTCTTAGAGAATTCACGTGCATCAACATATTAACCCATATGAGTCAACAATGAAGTTAATTATACTAACTATGGTTAAAATTCTTCTTTTGTCATCTAGGTTTTGGGGTTTCTTTTATTAACTCATCTCAAGGTAGCCAAGTATTTGTATGTATGTATGTATGTATGTATGTATATATGTATATGTATGTATATATATATATATATATATATATATATATATATATATATATATATATATACGTATATATGTATATATATACGTATATATATATATATATATATATATATATATATATATACGTATATATGTATATATATACGTATATATATATATGTATATATATATGTATATATATATGTATATATGTATATATATATGTATATATGTATATATATATGTATATATGTATATATATATATATATATATGTATATATGTATATATATATATACGTATATATATATGTATATACGTATATATATATATGTATATATGTATATATATACATATATATACATATATACATATATATATATATGTATATATATATACATATATATATACATATATACATATATATATATATATACATATATACATATATATATATATATATACGTATATATATACACATATATACGTATATATATATGTATATACGTATATATATATATATATATGTATATATGTATATATATACATATATATACATATATACATATATATATATGTATATATACGTATATACATATATATATACGTATATACATATATACATATATACATATATATATACCTATATATATATATACATATATACATATATATATACATATATACATATATATATACATATATACATATATATATACATATATACATATATATATATATATATATATATACATACATATATACATATATACATATATACATATATATATACATATATACATATATACATATATGTATATGTATATACATATACATATACATATATATATACATATATACATATATATATATACATATATGTATATATATATATGTATATATGTATATATATATGTATATATGTATATATATATGTATATATGTATATATATATGTATATATGTATATATATATGTATATATGTATATATATATGTATATATATATATATATATATGATGGAAAAGTATACAATATCCATCCACGGTTGGTTGACCAAAAGAATAATAATACAAGCCCTACATCATGCTCATGTCATGGATCCTTGTACTACAAAGATAATGATTCATAAATGATTATAAACAAAGAGACAAAAAATGTCAGATCAAAGTACAATAAAACTAGGGCTTGACTACTGATCCTCCTCATTCGACCTAGGGTGCATGTCCTCCTCTCATGATCGTGCCTATCAGCAACCCTAGAGCCATCCCTAGCATTATGCTTAGGGGAAGGCGACACCCTAGCCTCTTGTAATGAATCAATACTTATTATTTTCTCCACTACATCACATTAGGGGAAGGTGATGCCCTAGCATCCTGTAATGAATCAATACAAATCAAATACTTATTATTTTCTCTAATACATCACGCTCAGGGGAAGGTGACAAAATGAATCAATACAAATTAAACACTTATTATTTTCTCTAACTCTAAAATTAAAGAATAATAATAAAAATAAACATAAGTACATAATTTGATCATATACCTTGACTATTGGCTCGAGTCCATGTTGTGAGACCTAAACTCATAGCCATGCATATCCATGTAAAGTCATGTCTTGAATCTCATTAAATGTGGGACTACGAGCATAATCTTTAGTATGCATTTTTTTTCCTACATGTGAATTTATTCATTTAGTTAAAAATACTCCTTCACATCATGTTTTTTTAAAAACACACATCGTACTTGAATTTTTTTAGTAGACACATTACTTGAAATTTTTTTAGTAGACACACTATTTGAATTTTTTTTAGCAGACATAGTACTTATTTTTTTTTTGATATTTCAAATTATGGTAGGTATGTTGTTGCAAAGAGATTGGCCCTGCTAATTTGGTAGGTATGTTATTACTGAAGATAAAAGAAGATTCCATATCACTTTTATGCCTTATGGAAAAGGAATAACGTAGAGGCAAATGCTTGATCTCCCACATGCGTACTAGAGGAGTTTTATTGAGATTTCTCTTCTTGAGCACTACAACCAACTCATCAAAGTAAGGGCATTGGGTGCCAAAGATAAAAGAAGATTCCATATCACTTTTATGAATTATGGGAAAGGAATAACCTAGAGGAAAATTTTTGATCGCCCACATGTATATTAGAGAAATTTTATCGAGATTGCTCTTCTTGAGCACTGCAACCAACTTATCAAAAGTAAGGGCATTGGCATTACCTAATGCCCTTCATCATCATGAGAGGAGGTGTAGATACAATACACTGGTATAAATTCGATGAATAGTAGACACCAAAGAACTATCCGGATAGGCCTCATTAATACATGCTAGCTACTCCATGAGATCTTTAATCCTTGTGAGGAACTTATCCACCCATTAAATCCCCTTATTCATATGTTTAGACTCTAAGTGCTTATGCAACCAGGCCACTCATGCCTAGTTACACACCTAGTAAAGCACAACAAGTGCATCCCAAACATGCTTCATAATTTACATAACCAAATATGAGGAATAATTCTCCTTTTCACTAAAAGTTCCAACTAATGCATATGCTTTTGCATCCCTACGATCCCACCTGGCTTGTTCAAATGTGGGAGATGAAAAGGTAGATGCCACACTTATATTAAATCATATCACCATCCAAAGTACATGTATGGGATGTTGTGATTGTAATATAGGATGTGCCTCAATGCTAATAACAACATTCTAAAGCCCTTTAGTAACCACAATGGGTAGTTGGTCCCGTCAAGATTATCCTCGGTGAAAAGCATACCAAATACATCGCTTCACCTTGTAAATAACTAATCTTTGACATAGAATGTAAATATCCCAATTACATGCTGCAGTAGGTACTGTTAATGTCCACTGAATGCAATCAATATGGCTACAGTAGATCATGAATGATAAAGGAAACCTACAAAGTGTATGAAAAATTATAGTGTAAAAGTTTATAAACGATAGTAGGAATACAAAAATTGATGATAACATTGGCGATGTTGTTGAGCTCAAAGATGCGATGTTGAAGATGATGACGGCCCTTTTTGCACACCAAATGCTTCTTTTGCTATGAAGAACACCCAAAACTGAACAAAAACAATTCAAACTAACACTGTGGAGATGCCCACGAAAACCTTACATCCCCTAAAATGCACTTGAAACGTGCCCGAAATGCTTCGAGACACACAAAATCTAAGTTAACATAGTTAACAACACACTATAGGGTATACCTTCTCCACCTAAGAGGATAGCTCAATCTGTTGAGACGATCATAACAGTAACTCTAGGAGAAGATAACAAGGGGGTGAGAGCCAAGAGACCTGCTCTAATACCATGATATATAATGATTATCTGCTCTTGGGAGTTTGAGCCTATAAGCTCACCTTCCAAAGAAAAGTTTATGAGATCCTGTGTGGATCAGCCAAAGTTATTATTAAATTGGCTCTTAGGCCTCCTCAGGAATCCATTTTGAAAACTAAACATAGGGATGTGCTCCAAAATTAAGGAGTAAACACCCACCTAGTTTGATACCATTTTGACAAGCTTAAGAAACCTCCTATTTTTACTTAGTATTGCCTAAATTCAGCCTAAACTTGAAAGTTAGAGAACTATGGGTGCATCCAAAGAGTGAGCTGACAATAGTGGGCAGATTCTAGAAATTACAAATCGAGCACATTGTGCATTATGGTCTTTGAGTGAGCAAATGAGTGTAGGAAGACTCTATGAGAGTGAGCAATTAAGAGAGTCAAGACTAGTTTGCACACCAAAACCATAACCTATAGTTTTGTGCCTTTTGTAATGGGCCAATGTTATATGCACATTATGTGTGCATATACTAGGAGGCTAACCCACATTAGGCTTGTGAGCATGGGAGCATGGGAACAAGCTCTAGTGGAGCATGGGTTAGGACTAACCTTAAGGGTTAAGGTTAGGGTCAGGCATCGAAGGGTCACACATGGGAAATGGATGGGAAATGGAGAGTCAAGAGTCACTTGAGGGCCCTCCTATATAATAGGGGCATGGGGCACACTCAAGAGAGGCTTGGAGGCTTGGGAGGCCAAGGCTATGTTATCTTGAGGCTTAGGCTATGGTTTAGGCTATGTTATCTTGAGGCTTAGGCTATGGTCTCTTGATGTTAGCTTGAGGCTAGGTTATGTTATGCTCTCTTGTGTAGAGGATCATATCTTCTCACCTTCCATTTCACACTATAGCTACATGCTATTGGATTGGAGTTATACCTCTTGATGGTATGGGATATCAAGGTAAAGGTATAATGTACTTCTTTATAATTCATGTGTGCATGGGGGTGGTCGGGTGGATGAGTTTATGCTTAATTTATGCATGTTTATGCATAGTAATTATCTAGAGAGATCTTAGGGTTTTAACAGTGGTATCAAAGCAATCTCTAGTTAATTGTTGTTATTTTTTTTAATTATAATTTTTGGTATTTTTTTGAAGTAAATTTTAATATTTACTAATAAAAATGTTATTTTATTGATTTGTGTTGATGATTTGCAGGTGGATCGTCGATATGGCAATTGGAACGTGTGTTACTACTATTCAATGGATGAATCAATGTTGCAGGGGAATTTCGTGAGTTTAATGCTATTTTTCTCTATTTTTTGTGGTTTAAAATAAGCAATAAATGGAAATTTTTATGAAAATACCACATATTTTATTGTGGATATTTTTGGTAGAATGGATTCCCTAAATTTTTAGAATTTTTAGGAACTTTTTCCTAATTTTTTAGAAATTGTTTGGGCATTTTTATGGTTAAAAATATATTTTTAATGCATTTTTGTGGGTTTTTCCGCATGTATGCTATCAAATTTCTGTCTATTTTCTATTGAAATGCAGACGGGCAGCATGTTGATGCATGGAATGCTCTCCTGTGTGCCTGGGACCCTCTTCGCCTCTCAAATCTGATTTTTCTCATCTATTTTTCTCCCACCCATGTGAACTCCTTTTAATAGGGATTTTTTAATTAAACATTAATCATAATTAATATTTAATTATGAATAAGTAGAAGTTTAATTAAATTCCTAATTAACCTCCTCTCTATTAATAGAGAAGGAGGGGGTGGAGAAGGAGGGATGGAATGGAGAAGAAGGAGAGGAGAGAGGGGAGAGGAGAGAGGACTCCTCCTCTCTTACATTCCGATTTTTTTTTGTCTTTTCATTTTCCCGAAACTATTGGCTTTCAGTATTTCGGGAAAACTGTTGGGATTCCGAAATTTTTTGACCGTTCGTATTCTAAATGCATTCGGGGTAAATTAAAAATTTTAAAAAATTCCTAAAAATTAGTGAAAAATTAGATAAATGTTATTTTAAATTTTTGGAAAATGTGGGGTTGGTGTTTAGCATGTGGTGTGTCCATTCAAATTCCTTTAAAAATATATTTTTTGACCCAAAAAATTAAAAAATCCATTAAAATGATAAATTTTCATTGGATTTGAGAATTGTTGGGCGAAATAGAAAATTTCGTGAACGATGGGATTCTCAGAAAAAATTAGGAATATTCTAGAAATTATTTTTAGAAATCTTAAAAATTGGTATTTTTAAAATATCAATGGTATTTTGGCAAATCTAATTGCTAATTATTTTTTGGAAAAATAAAGGTTTGGAATGCCATAAGATGGGTTTGGTGCAATTCAAAATTATCGTATTTTGAGGCCTTTTAAAATTAGAAAAAATTAGAAAAAAATCATGATAATTCTTTTTCTCAAGAATTTAGTATTTTCAAGGGTTATTTAATGTTGAAGTACATTTTCTCGTGGCTGACATTAGATAGATGTGGGTTATTCGCATATTATTAATACGATTATACCTTGTATTAGTATATATTTCTGTTTAGATTAATTCTGAATGATATTTTCATGAATTTTTTACCTTTGTTTAGCCATTCTTTTTGGACATGTTCCTTAAGTTTTTCAATGATGGCTATAATCTGTGTTCAAAGTGTGTCTCACCTTTGACACTTTTCCATGATAATTTATTTTACACTTTTTTAAGTGTGGTCTATGCTTAATTTCCTAAGCCTAAGACAAATTCTATCATGGGTTAGTTGATCGGTTTGTTTTGGTAGATTTGATTGGATGTTTTCCAAGTTTTATATGGACTCATCAGGTTTTACCTAAATCACTTGTGTCTAGGGGTTTTTCATTGAGTGCTACACACATGTGTTTCACTTACTTATTTGGAGTTTTGCTTGAACGACACCGCGTTCATATACTCTGGATTGATGAGTTGGCCACCAATTTTAATGCTTCTTTTGGCATGATTAATGACCATTAGATGGTATGCATTGATTTTTATGATCAACTATGGTTTTTATGGATTCGAGGAGCTTCTATGCTTTTATCCATGATTTTATAAGGATCTTTTTGATCTTTTGGATAATTTCATGTGCTTTGAAGGTAGCATTTGCCTTCGTTTTTTGCACGTAATTTTGGACTATGTTCCTTGTACTCTTGTATATATTCCAACTCGGATACCTAGTTGCTTATATATCTAGGTGAGTTATTTTTCTACCCTAACTTTATTGTGTTTTGGGTAGTTATCATTAGAAAGGCGCCAATAATTCAACTTCTTTTCTAATGATATACACGAAAAGAGTTATTCCTTGATGTACTCTCAGGTATATAGAGACAGGTTTTAGTATGTGAAAGTCTGGGATAAGTCCATTTTATTCCTTTTATACAAGATTTTATTCATATTTCCTAGACGGCATACTAGGGAGTTTCAAATTTATAGGTATGTGTGGGTGGTATCATGGTGGTATGGGACGCTAACGATCTCTCACATATATTATCTTATGGAATAATTTGGGCTCAATATTGTTGCTTTGCTTACATCACTTAGCATGTTGACCTCAACATTCAAAGACAATCTCATTTTCTAAATTCACTAGAAGTTATAGTGTGGGCATTCTCAAGATAAACTTCTTTTATCTATAGCCTGCATGTTTTGATGAGGGTAAATCTCGTCGATATTTTCACTTGTTGAAATCTCTTTCTTTAGAGTTCAACAAGTTTATCTTGTTGTGTTCGGATTAAGGAAATTTAGATTTTAATCATCATTGCATTCAGATTTTCCCAAAACATGACCTGAGCCTCCTCATCCTCCTCTCTGGATTCACACGTTGTGAGGACTATTAATAGCTCCCCCACCCTACCATGATGTTTTGCAAGGAGGAATACACGAGATGATTAGTACATTACAAACACTAGGACACAACACTCAAACAAGTCAGTTCAAGATCTTTTCCATACATGTGATCATACACATGTGCGCCCATGGTATGCTATCCACTTTCAATACGATGAACATGATCGAAATAAACCCATGATTGCCTTAAGCCTCCATCACCATTAGCATCCATTCAATGGATAGTGTCAACCCTAGAGCCAGGTCCCGTTTTTTGACATCTTAAAAATGAAGCATCTATGATCTCTTGAGTAATAGCTTGTAGTGGAAAACGTGACCCATGGAAGAATTTCAAATGACACTTTTGCTTGAGCTCCAAGATAGCCTCATAACCATCTCCAAGCAGACGATTTGTCTTCCGACTTTACATCACCATTTGCTTCACCCATAGAATTCAATCACGAGTCAGTTCTAGTTTTTCCAATCAACACCAAGTTCTTGAGAAATGAAAAGTGTTTATACTCACTTCTTTAGAATTATTATAAACCATAGCTCTTGGGACATCTCGTACAACTCCCTCTCTAACATGAACTCTCCAGATAATTTTGCCTCATCAGTAAAAGCTTTGAGAACTAACTCCCTTGCCACAATCATTTGTACCTTTTTTGGACCCGCATTATGGTCCATACTCACCACATGAGCAACCAAGGATTTAATGTTCCTCAACGATGCTCTGCACATACCTTTAGGGACACTGTGAGTATGCTTACCATGGTGAACAAACAATCGTGTATGGGAGGAACCTTTTGGCATAAATTAGTACACACATGCTGGGCATGTTCCCAAACACATCAGCACATGTGTGCAAAAGAAACACTCAAGGTTCCCATAGCTTCCAATTGCCAAACACCCAACATTTGGGGCTTTCAATAGTTGGCCATTCCAATGCAACCTATTTGGTGAATTTGTCCTAGACCTAAAGGAGCACCTCTCATTCATGCATTGGAAAACTCCCTCATAGAATCTCTTTCACAAAATGAAGGACTTATTAGATCTTGTTTGTGTCTGAGGTTCTATCCATGCAATCCCTTCATACTTCTGCTCCATCCCTTCCATGCCCTTGCCTTCCATAAGCTCGTATATATAGTAATCATCATATGTCTTTGGCAGTTGCTTGACTTTGCCTTTGAATGTGTAATCATCGATCAACTTATGCAAGTTGTCATTTGGGGGTAGAGTCTGAATGATCTGGAATGCAGAAACTACACTGTCAAATCCAACGTCCTCCTTAACCTCGAGAATGGCCTCTACATACATAGTCTCTTCATCCTTCCTCTCCTCCATGTTCTTGTTTTCTACATTTATTGCCTTAGCACTGCCAACATCATCATCTAAAAGGTCACTACAAATGGGAAACATAGTAGAGGTCAATTAATTCAAACTCCAAAAATTGTTATGTAACTCACATTGGATTATTTCAACTCACATTGGCGAGGTCTTACTACCACGAACATTCGTAGGAGTGCACGGAGGTGTTTCCACTACCCTTACAACATAGAAAGAGCACAATGTACTATCAAGGATGAAGTGTTCATCTCCTCCAATTCCATAGTACATGATGCGAATGGGCCCTGTCATCTTAAAGCTACCATTTGACTCCAAAAGTGCATCGACCACAACTTGATTGGATGTTTCAAGTTTCTCTCTCAAAGAAACAACCGGTGCTATGGACTTTCCATAGGAGAAAGGAACCTCAATCACTCGACCACCAATGGCACACAAAAATATTTGAACTGTTTGAGTTTCCCTAATAACACAAGATAAATCAAACTTCATTTATTTGAAAAAATCAAAATACACGCCTCTTTTATGAATTGCAAGGTATACTTAGTTACTACTTGTTACTTGTTCAAAATGTAAACTTTAAAAGCACAAATGCTGAGCTTCTTCAAAATTTTAATTAATTAATTTAGGACAGCCTTCTTAAAAATTTGTAGGCTAATTATTATTATTATTGTACAACTTTACAAACAAAGAATGGAATATTTTTATTATCAATTGAGGTATCTTACAAGACTTATCATGTTAAAGATACCTAGGTATGAGATGAAAGATGTTACATGAATCCATGTGGTGTCTAGGCTACTCTTTTGGCTTTGACCACTTGTTAATCAAGGTGATTTGATTTATTATTACATGTATGATTTATGATTTTTATTGCTTCCACAAGCAAGCACTTAACCTTAATGGCACCTTATCAACATCTAATTCATGATTTTATAGAGTTGAGCCTAACAAGGTAGCACGAACAGGCTACCTCCCCAAAGGCACCCCTATTACTATTGCCTCCCAAGCCACCAATAGCACCTCAAAAAAATGAGTAATATTTAACCTTACCAATTTAGCATATAGCATGAACTAGCTCAAAAGTATACATTTTTTTAATTCACAGAAATAGAAAACTGATCATTTTACAAAACTAGAAAACTGATCAAAAATTTAAAAAAAAATCATTTTTTAATCTTTCTACTAATACAAACCATCCTCTTCCAACATTGCTATCGACAACATCGCCCACGAAGCACAATCCAAAGAGGTTGCACAAGCTCACGCGTGAGCTCTCTCCAAAGATTTTCATGCACTCGCACTTAAAAATCACTCTTTTCTTAATCATTCTTACATTATAAAAAAAGGACAACTCGTGTTCATTTTTCGTTTGGTTAGAGCCCCATTCCACGTTGTGTTTACAGCATCGCTTAAATCGGGGTAGTCTCTATAGAGTAGGTGCGAACCTTAAGAAAAACATAGCCAGAGGTCCGTGCTTTGCCTCTCCTTGCACCTCCTCCCCATATAGAGGCAAACTATTCGGGGCGGGCTAGCATACCCTCAAGGCACCAAGTCCCTTCGGATAGAAATCCCACCTCACATTCCCTACCCCTTAAAGGCCACAAGGCTACTAGCACCACCTATTAGAATGCATATCCCAACTACAAGAGGAGAACCCCGACTAGTTGTTATGCCTCCACTTGTTTTGCCTCCTTAGCCACTAACTCCACCTAGAGTAACACTTGAAGAAGAAAGTAGTTCACAGATTTTGGTACCAAATTTTGTCAATGAACTGCTTGTAGGAATAATCTTGAGTATTTTGTTACTCCTCCAAGCTATACCCTGGTGCCTTCTAATGAGTACATGTCTTGGAAGAGGGACTCTCAAGGTAGAAGATTCATCATGAGGTATTGCGGATGTAAAGGGTAGGTCTTTATTATCAATAGTAGTCATCTCATTGAGGCTATTTACTTGGACAAAAAGTCTATTTGATGTCAAAGGTTATAGAGGGTTACCCTTGCTAGAGGAGTTCTAGAGTAAGGATCAATCTGTGTTATTGGTGTCAAAAAGATAGGGTATTTATAAGAAGGGTCATATTCTAGAGTGGATGCTAACTACGAGGCTGTGAAGTTGCAGGTAGAAGCATGTTCTTTTGATGGTGAGGCTAAAGGTGAAAAGATAGAAGCTATGTAAGGAAGGGCCGTCGATGGTGAAGGCAAGTTTTCAAGTTGAGGAGCTTTCTAGGAGGATACTCGTCACCTTTCATGCTCAGCATCATATACTAATCTTTCTGTGTTGGATGCTCTCTATACAAAATGGTATCGCCATCTCCATGTTATGGATCTTCAAGGTAATTGTATTGCTAAATGAAGCATAGTTTTTCATTGGTAGCAATAATTCATTCCCATCCTAGAACTAAGTTTTCTTTTGACACAAACTCAACCACAAAGAACTTACAATTAAGGGGCTTAGTTTGCACATAGATTTCTTATTCAAAGTACCCCAAACATGGCATATTTATATCCTACGTGAAAGGAATCCACTCAAGATGAGCTTGTAGTGTAGGTTGGCCTAATAATTTCCATAGTTCAAGGGTCATGAGATTATATTTCCACCATGGATAAAGTTGGGCTTGAATTGTGTTAATATTTTCAAAGGCTTTAAATACTACATCAAATCTTGGAAGATTTAGAGTAAGGTCTAGTTCAGGTGGTGCTAGGGTTTCAAGCTCCATGGGTTTAGGTGGTAAAGGTCCCATTTCTAGGAACAATACACTCATCACACTGATGGGTGTTCTAAGGTGAATATTTGCAGGGATTGGTCTCAATAGAGTACTGAGAACTATCCCAAGGCCACCCAAGATGATTTCTCCAAGGTCCTCTAGAGTAACCTAGAACTCCCATTCTATGTCAACCCCAATGGGAATAGTAAAAATAACATGTATTCCCCATAAGCATCTACTATCACATCAATGTTTCTAAGGGTAAGTGCAGGTTTTACCAAGGATATCCGAGTTTCCCCGGATTGGCTTTAGGACTAATCACTACTTTTTTCTGCTCAACATTCTCTCCCATAGGGAATTTTAACCAAACTTTGATAGGCTCCTCGAATGGAATCATGGATGTCTCAGATTCACTATTAGTTTCAATTTTGTTCGGCATTCCGAGACTCTCTCTCAAAACACTACTTTGAGTCAGAAATAATTGTTTGTCTATCTCTTCTCCAACTTCTCGATTCATATCTGGGACTGGGTATCCTCCCTCTCACCAAAAGAGAGCCAAGAGCAAACTTCTCACTTGGAATACATATCCATTAACAAAGTTCCACAACATAGTTAATAGGCAAGAAAGTAATAATGGGAGTTTCCATGTTACCTGTTCCCCATTTTCATGCACATATCCTCGGTCCACCATCAACATATATGTCCGATGCAAATCAAATCCTAGCTTCTTGGAATGGTAATATATAAGAGGGAATTGGTATGCCAAGCTACATGTAATGTACCATCCACTGCAGTGTAGTTAGATAACTTCAAAACCTATAGGAAAACAACCCTCTTAATGATGACTCTACATAAATAGAGTAGTGATTGAAGACATTCCATGTAAACATTATTCTTACCTAAAAGGAGAGATCATGATTAAAGACATTCCATTCTAGGGTTTCAACAATGCACACACACAAGATAGAGAAGCTTGAGAGCACACAAACTCACTAGAATAGAATAAACAAATGTGTGCCAGATACAAAAGATAAGTACACACCCCAAAATGAGTAGATAAGAGGGTGTATATACGCACGAGAGAAAAAACCTCCTAGTGAGGGAAAAAATATCCCGGCGGTCCTAAGTGTGTTCACACACATCACTACCATATAATGCTACAAATCCCTCCTAGAGCGATGATGTGAACATGTACAAGGTATGTCCAATCAATCCTGAAAAGGCAGTAAGCCCAAAGCTTTACGAAAAGCTTCACAGCTTCACAGCTGGAAGTGGCCAATGTAGGCTGCTTCTTGCTAAGCCATGATATACATGAATCACCAAGGCGAAAGCAAAACCCACTACTAGTTTGTGTGTCATAACATCTAGCCCAATCTGAGTCACTAAAAGCATGCAGTTGTGACTCACCCTCCTTTGGATAAAACAATCCAAAATACTGAGTGTCCTTCAAATAGCGAAAAACCCGCTTGACAGCTTGCCAATACTTCGTACCTGGGCTATGCATAAATCTGCTCAATTATGAGACCACATACTGTATATCTGGCCTCGTGTTGCATACATAAAGAAGGGATCCAACAACCTGCTAATACAAACTAGCATCAAAACAGTCTCCTACGTCTTGAAGACTAAGTCGAGTACCTGTCTCCATAGGTGTAGCCACAGGTTTACAGTCTTCAAGATTAAACCTCTTCAATAGCTTCTGTATATATTTAGACTGCAGCATAACAATGCCATCATTGCGTTGCATAAACTGAATCCCCAAATAATAATGCAAAGGCCCCAAATCTGACATCTCAAACAATGACTATAAATCAGCCTTAAAGGCTGAAATTTGATCTATATTGGGTCCCATGAGCAGCATGTCATCAACGTATAGAACGATGACCAAAAATGTGTCCTTACTCCTCGTCACATAGAGGGTATTCTCTGTTGGACTATTGCAAAAATCATTTGCAACCAAGTATGCATGAATCTTCTCATACCATGCTCTAGGAGCCTGCTTAAGGCCATAAAGAGCCTCTTTCAACCTGCATACTTTAGACTCTTCCCCTTTCACATCAAAACTAGGAGGCTAGGATACATACACCTCCTCATGTAAATCACCATTCAAGAATACAGTCTTAATGTTCAATTGATGTACATTCCAACCATGATGTGCTGCCAAAGCAATGAGACACCTAATGGTAGTCATACGAGATGTGGGTGCAAAGGTCTCATCATAATCAATGCCCTTTTGCTGGGCATACCCCTTTACAGCAAGTCTAGCCTTGTAGGAATCAATGCTACCATCTGCTTTGCATTTTAACTTGTAAACCCACTTAGTACCAATGGCCTTCTTGCCATGAGGTAGATCTGTCAAATACCAGGTGTCATTCTTGAGTATAGAGTTATACTCATCCTACATAGCATGCATCCAATTATCATCATCCTGTGCTTCCTCAAAGGAAATAGGTTCCTCCTCATTACATAAAGTAGAAATAAGAACATGATCCACATGAGAATAATGTGCATGATGAGAACCTGCACGAGTTCTGCTAGGTAAAGGAGCTGCCAACTTGCTATCCCTCAATGTCTGCACAAGCCATTTTGGCATACGCCTAGATTCTTCTATGGCTGCTCTCTCCTCATCCACTACATCCTCAATATTTGCCTCATCAAAAGGCTGATTTGCAACAAGCTGATTTCGTACCTGTAAAGGCTGAATTTCAGCACTTGGTTGACCATTCAATCGCTCTACATATGGCTGCCCTCCATTAAACAAAGGTAGCAGCGAATCAAACATGTCCTGTGAGCATACATTTTGTTGTTTTTTGCATAAAAGCAGTTTTCGACAAAAACAACATCTCTACTTACTAAAATCCGCTTCGATCCCTTGATTTCTGAACTGTACCCCACAAATATACATTTAACTACCTTATCATCAAGCTTACTGTGTTGTTGCTCAGGCACAAGAGCATAAGCAAGACAACCAAAAACACGCAAATGAGCCACAGAAGGCTTCCTGCCATGCCAAGCTTCATAAGGAGTTTTAGACTGCAAGGCCTTGGTAGGGCATTTATTCAACACATAGTTTACGCACATAGTTGCCTCTCTAACCAAAAACCATGAGGTAAATCTTGGGCTTTCACCATACATCGTGCCATCTCCATGAGAGACATGTTTTTCCTCTCAACCACACCATTTTGCTGAGGTGTGTATGGCATGGTACATTGATGCCTTATGCCTTTTTCAACTATATATGCATGAAATTCCTTGGACATATACTCCCCCCCTCGATCTAAATGAAGGGTGCCAACTTTACATTCACATGCATTTTCAGCCATGGGGATACGAAGTGCTTAAAGCACATAAAAACCTCTGACTTATGCTTTAATGGATACACCCAGCTATATCTGGAGTAATCATCAATAAAAGTGACGAAGTAGAGATATCTCCCAATAGATGGTGTCCTCATAGGACCACATACATCACTATGTATAAGCTATAATTTCTTAACAGCTCTCACAGATCCATCCTTTTTGGAAATGATGCCCGATGCATTTTACCAAGAATACACCCCTCACATACATGTCTAGTCTCAAGAGTTGGCAACTACTCAGACATCATATCATGCCTTTGAGGGCGTAACAAACTGCCATAATTCAGATGGCCAAATCGTGCATGCCATAATTCTGCATCACTCATAGCACTAGCCGTAGAGAGACTGAGCAAGCATCATGCTACAACTTCTCAAATACATCCATCTTATATAGGCCATGAAACAAGGTACCTGAGGCAATGATAGAATAACCATCATTTCTATCCCGAACTGTATATTTGTCATCCACAAATTTCACTGTGTCAAGCCTGACAAGGCTAAAGCTGAAACTGACAACAAGTTCTTCTTAATGCCTGGCATATGTAAAACTTTTGAAAGAGTAAATGCACCCCCATTTGCAGCAGTGAGCACAACTCTACCAACTCCTTTGACAGGATATGAGGAATCATTTGCACATGTGATGGTTCTTGAACTTGGGACCGATTCCAGAGATGAGAACAAACCTTTTTGTGAAGTAATGTGTTTACTAGCACCACTCTCAAAGTACGAAGCATCCGATTATGCCACTGGCATGCATACATCATAAACAGAAGGGTCATAACTGCAATGTACAGTCCATGCCCAATCATCTTGAGAAAAACTTGTAGATTCCTTCTTCTCTGCACTTGGTGCAGATGTATCAGCCACATCCATGCTCGATTCTTTCTTTTTCTCCTTCTCTAGCCTTTTCTTGCACTCATGTATGTAGTGCCCTGATTTCCTGCAATAGTGACACTTACCCTTCTTTTTAGGCTTATCACCTTCTTTCTCTACATCCTTACCTGAGGATTCTAATTTTGGCTTATAGCCACCATGCAAAGAAGCTTTACCTTTGCCTTTTTGATTGGCAACAAAAGCTTGGTCATACCAACTCACATATTCGATCTGTTTTACCTAGACTACTCTTCTCACATATTCGATCTGTTTTACCTAGACTACTCTTCTTGCAAGAGTACTCTTCTTTTGCAAGAGTACTGAAACCAGCTCATCAAATGTAAGGTCATTTGAATTCCCTTCATCATAAGTCTAAGGGTAGAGGCAAAACTCTGATAAGAATCCGGCAATGCATTGAGAACTATGAGCACCAATGTACTATCAGGATATATCTCATCCACACTAGCAAGCTTCTCCTTAAAATCTTTGATCTTGGTCAAGAAGCTATCCATTGAGTCTCCCTCTTTTATGTGCTCAGACTCCAATTGTTTACGCAGATATACAACACGTGCTTCATTGTGCACCTGGTGTAATGCAGCAAGTGCATCCCATGCCTGTTTTGAAGTCTTACATGATCGAATATGATGAATAATGCTTCGCTTCACAGAAAGTGCAAGCAATGCATGTGCCTGTGCATCTCTTCCATCCCATCTCGTTTGAGCAACAGTGGGAGGTACTGGTGGTGCATGTACAGGAGCCACATCTGTATCAGATTCTACTTCAAATGTACCTACAGCACCTGGTTGCACTGGTAGTTGTGAAACAGGATGAGTTTCACTACCACTGACCACATTCCAAAGGCCTTTAGCAACCAGTACATGTATTCTTTTTTATCAAAAATAAATATCTTTATATATAAGAAATACCTATAAACCAATCGTAGTGTCAATTTGTCTAGTTCAGGTTGCTTGTCTGGTTCCGAAACACTCCTCATGTCCTTCCATAGATCAAGGAAGGCATCAAGCATATGTAATCACTTTTGCTCCTTGTAGAAGTTCTCAAATGTAGCAGGAAATGGAAGATCATGTTGCACACGTAGTTCTTCCACAAGTGTCTTTCCTGCATCAAGCGTAAATCCCCAATATGTCTCTTTCTTCATGTACAAGCGGAACCTGTTAGCATCACTTAGTTGAAGAGAAAGATCCTTCATTCCATACATCTCCTTGGCCACTTCCTTGCCTGCTCCCTTGCCCTTTTTCTTCTTGCCATCTTCTTAGTGGTGATCAAGAGATGGAGCACCTCTTTGTTTTGCTGATCGAGAAATCAAGAGATAGATCTTTTTAATATAAAAGCACATATAATTAGGCATACTAAACCACAACACATATTCTTATATCTCTCTAGGGGGAGATAAGTGAAGTACACAATATATGTACTTGCCCTTGGAAATAAGACAATCACTCCTTTTCCAATCGTAAGAAAAGAGCAACTTAAAGAAACCAGTGCCATTTGCTGGATTGGAGATTGTAAGCATGTTCCCTGAATTGAGTCTCTACTTCATCCCAAGCTTTGTTGTAGGATTTTGTGTACTCATCTAGTATCATTCGCTCTTTATCCAAATGAGTGATGGCTATTGTACAACAATTATAAATTCTTCCTGTATGCACAATCATAATGAACCAAGAGAGTAATTATATATAACAATGTCCCATTGATCAATATCAATAGACACCACATACCTTCCAAACGAATTGTGCGAGAATTGACGCACCATGTGTTGTTGATTAACTTCTTCTCTAAGACCATTTCAACCTCCACCCATTTCTTTTCCTCATCCGCTTGTCAAGACGTTGAGTAGAGATGTCTTATTGGCAATTCCAAACTTTTAGAATAAGAACACCTCATGAGAGAATGTATGCTTAATGTGAGCTCGGGTGGACAAATAGAAAATCTTAATACTTAAAAAATCACACACCCAAGTATAAAAAATATATATATACAATTGAATAACTTACTCATTCGTGGCTTTAAGAGCAAGGAGCAACTCTCCTTCCCTCTAACGATCTACATTGATGAACAAGCACCTCACCTTGACGTGATAAGATGGATAGTGGGTATATGTTGCATATAGGAAATAACAACTATATCATTGAAATTTGGGCATTGTAACATGAAAGAGAACAACATTCAATATGCTACATATTTTCTTGGATGTGTGCATACCAAGCCTTCAATCTATGATTTCTATTCCATACTAAGAACTTTTTCCCTCTAAGGTCTCCCCACTCATCATTGAGCTCTGAATCAAACATGTTTGAGTGGTGAGTCCAAGTAGGACCCCATTCCTAATAATGATCCTCCAAGGTGACATGAAGAAAGTCAAGATTACCTGACCTTTGCAAAGAAACCAGGAAAGGGACATAAGAGACTACATAGCCCTTTAAGTCAAAGCTTGACTTTAGGAGCTCTACTTCGCTTAAAGCTATACGAATAGCTTCATTGGGCACAAGCCTACAGAGTGGTATAAGAGGAGGCTCTGTGATACATTGCCTATGAAACTGTGTAAATGTGTCCTGCAACAATCACAATTGGATCTCCTTTTACCAAGAATCTAATGATGGCTCTCCTTTATAACTTCCTACCCCTCACCTTGTATTCCTCTTTGAGCAGTATCACGGTTGGTTGGATGGGCTATCTCAAATTCATCACCTTGTGTCGAAGTAGGGTCGAGAGATTATTTGATCCTGAAGGAACCTCCTGTGTTGATCCAACTCTAGATGTACACTCCTCATTCACATTGGTACCAGTATGTCTAGAATGGAGTCTATATTCCCTTGTAGAGCTGATACACAAAAACAAAAGTAAATTAATGTCTTTATGATTAAATAAGATAATGTACCTTTTGATCCTGTCTTCTTTCTCGGTCCCAGACTCTTTTTGATCTCATTGCCTTTCAACTTAATGTAGAAATGTGCGTGTCTGAAAATAGAGGACAAAAAAATAATTAGTTGACCAATGAAGACCCATGATCAAGGGGAGGCAAGAGCGATCCCAGCCATGGGATGGTGTGAGGCATGTGAGGCCTAAGGCTAGGGATTTAGGATGAAGCGATGTTGCACAACCCACCTTTGTGACGTTGGAACCCCATGGTCATCATCCCACACTAGACTCTCTGTCATCGTCTTCTACTCGTCTGTATGTGCCCTCCCAAGGGATCCAACCTTGGGAAACCTTTAACTCTACTATGAGAAGACCGTCATTGTGGCGATGGCAGCGAGAAGGTGGGAACCTTCAACCGCCGCATCCCGTGGCACTCACAAAATGAATGGATCCATTTCTTGGTTCTCTGTTTGCGAGCCCCAAGAAATAGGGGCCCTTTGAGCCCCTATTTTCTTGCCTCCTCCTCCTCTTTCTTAGTTGGCAAGGCATGCACAAATGGTGGAGGGGCTCGAAGGGCCCTGATTTTTTTACCCATGTGGAAGCACCAAACGTGCATCGTCAAAATAAAATACCTGCTCAAAGAGAGAGAGAGAGAGAGAGAGAGCCAAACATACCTGCTCGAGCCACAAAGTGCTGCTCTAACTAAGCGCCACCACCTACTTCTGAAAGAGAGAAGCCAACGGAGTAGTATAATAAAGAGCTAAGGAGTGTTATTTATAAAGAGCCACATAGTGTTATAATAATATCATTATTAATATAATTTATGTTATATATTATATATAATAATATAATATATAGCAATAATAATATAGTGTATAATAATATTATTATTGATTATATAATCAAGATTTTATTATTAATCAATCTCAATTAATAATATAATCTTGATTATATAACCAATAATATTCATAATATTATTACTATACACTATATTATTATTGCTAAATATTTTATAATAATATATAGCAATAACAATATAGTGTATAATAATAATATTATGAATATTATTGATTATATAATCAATAATATTAATAATGTTATTACTATACATATTATATTATTAATTATATAATCAAGATTATATTATTGCTATATATTATATTATTTTATATAATATATAATATAAATTATATTAATAATGATATTAGTATTATATTATTATAGACTTAAAAACACTGTCTCTTTATAATTAAAGAAATATTTATTTATTTATTTAAAAAATAAAAATAAAAATATATAAGTATATAAAGAAATAAAGATCTAAATAAAAGTATAAAAAATAAATAAAGATATAAATAAATAAATAAAGATATAAATAAATAAATAAAAATAAATAAAGATATAAAGATATCAAGGTAATGAAATATATATTTCTTTATTTATATAGTGTAGAATAAATGATTCCTATGGAGAACGTGTTAAATATTCCCCTCTCATATATGACTCCCATGGAGAACGTGTAAGATATTCCAAACATTTTTAAAGTTGGCAAAGTAACCATCTTTAAGATAGCCATTTCTTATGAATAGTCATAGTATTTTTGTTAATCACTCCCAATAGCTCTTTCATATGAAAAAGATAATTTGTATCAATCCTTAGTCATTTACACACAAGGATATTTGTGTCTTTCAGTTCCCTCCATTCTCTGTGTTTCTCTCTGGCACTCAACTTCATTCACTTCAAAGTTGCTTAGGTGGAGTTACAATGGAGGTCACAACTATAGAGTGGGTGGCAGGAGATCCATCAACAATCTTGTCAAGCTACTCAATTTAACTAGTTCAAGATAGAGTGATTGTAAGCCATCAATATTTGGTGAAATTTCATCAATCTCTATTTGATTTAGAAAGCTTCAATGCTCTAATATGTGATGGTGGTAATGGTGAGGGCTCATCTGTCTTGGTGAAAATACCAAGTGAGGTTGATGTTGATGGCAATCAACATTATGTGATCTATTCATCATTGACTTTGAAGTATGTTGTGCTTCTGAAAAAGAAGTTATTAGATGAAGCTATCAACAACATCATTGATTTGGAGAGTCAAGGCCCATCATCCTCAATTATTCCAAAAGTTCACATTTGGACATCAACCTTTTCTCATGCTGGATTTGTTGACTTGGAGTCTTCTGACAATGAAGTAGAGGTCTCACAAAGCATTATCCCTTTATTATTGGATGCTCACCGAAGCAATGTAATGAAGACACAACATTACTAATATAAATAGGAGGATTAATGTGAGAGATATTCCTTGGCAATACAATGGGAATATTATCATGGAATTCCCACCAACATATGGGAAGGTGAAAATAACTGATGGCATGGAACATAAATTTTATGGTGGACACTTATGGACAAGACCTATAACAACGAACATGTCAATTAATTGCACTATAAGATTAAGCCACTGCATTGGTTACATCGAGTGCCACACAGTCACCTGCCCTTACTATGTAAGTAATAAGATGCACAACAATGCTTTCTTCAAAGGTTCTCTATAAAAAAAAGTGCTCTTAGACTTATGATAGAAGAGGGTAAGAATAAAATTGTGTGCCACTTTTGTCAAAAGCCTGCTCATTGTGTTGCCACTTGCAACAACTGTCAAGTATATTATGTTTTGCCTTCCTCAAACACTATGACTAGGTTAATGGTGCATGTTGGTGATCAAGTCTATTATGTTTTACCTCCCTTAAACACTATGACTAGGTTAATGGTGCATGTTGGTGATCATAGCCATCATGTACAACTTGGCACTTCTAAGAGAAGAATAGACAAAACTAGACAGCTAGTTGCAAATGTTCTTTTAGTTGACAAGAATGAAGTGTTGGAATTAGGGTTGTAGGAAAGCACAAAAAGCTTGGAGAGGAAAAAGCAAGAATGCACACAACACACAGTGTATTAGATTGTGTCAATGTACAAAGATAAGTTAGCCCTAGAATGATGGGCATTTATATAAGCCAGGGAAAAAAACCTCCTAATGAGGGAAAAAGTGCCCCGGCGGTCCTAAGTGTGTTCACACACATCACTACCTATATATATGGCAACAAATCTCCCTTGGGAGTGATGGTGTGAACGAGAGCTGGCACTCATGTATAGGGAAGTGCCATGCCCGAAGTAGATCAGTCCACAAAGGGGAGCAAACCCAAAGCTTTGCGAAAAGCTTCAAACTTCTCACGAGGAAGCGCCTTTGTGAAAAGATCGACGAGGTTGTCCTGTGTTGGCACATATGCCAAGCTGATCTCTCCTGCTGGCTGAGAGTTGTTGAAATATACAAGTGAATAGGGTGTGTGTGGGAACAAGCTCTTGGATAGAGGCTGTAAAAGAGGAGATGTAATTGTGAAAGAACCTGTGAAAAGGTTAGAAGAATCTACTGGGAGAGAATAATGGGTAGCATGAGGGAATTTAGGAGTGTGGAGTTATTCTGGGAGATATTCAGGGAAAAGAGAAGAGGTGGAGAGAATCAGGCAAGAGGTGGAGATATTCTGGGAGTGAATCATGGAGAAATCAATGGGATTTGATGCTTGATGTAAACACTATAAATTGAGGCATAGCCCTAATGAGAATTTGCTGGTTTTTGAGTATCCATGCCTACATTAATCTATCTGCTAATTATTCACTAATTACGTCTTAATCATTTCTTAATCACTTTGTTAATCATGTTGATTCTAGTGTATGATCCACCATAGCTCATCATTTAGCTCAAATTTCAACATGGTATCAGAGCCATGCCTAGAATCAACCAGATTTATGAGCCCATTAGTGAATTAATTAGGATTAGTAGGTAATTAGCAAAAAAAATCAATTTTTAGTGAGTTTTTTATCTTCCCCTTCACCCCCAGCCAGTGGAGGAGCTCCCTCTCCTTGCACACATAAAATTAGGACAAACCCTTCTAGGACATGATAGCCATCTCAGTGCTCTTCAAGCTCATCAAAAAAGAAGTGCAAACCGTCAACGGAGCTGGGAGAAATCGCTGTTTTAGCAGGCTACGTTTTTCTGCAGCAAATTACTAATTCCCACTTCATCAAATCAAATTGCTCTAATTCCTCTTAGCCCCGGGGGTTTTCAAGCATGCTCTACAAGCTGGTGAAGACAGAAATCAATTTCATCAAGTCTACAGAGAGATCAAAGCTCTTCATCAAATCTGCAGGTGACTTTGGTAAAACAGAGATTAAGCTTTCATTATTTGGTCAAATCTTGTGTTTCTTGGCTTAATCCTCTACTAGACTCATTGCTATTGATGCCTTTGAAAGCATTTGAGGTCATTTGAAGTGGAAGGCATCAGATCTGGGCTCCCCGCATACTCTGTTTTCTGCACACAAACCAGAGCATTAATTTGCTAATCAGTGATTAATCAGTGCTAATCACTGTACTTTGGTGCAATTGAGGGTTCAAATTAACCATTAGGTATCTGATACAGATCCCTATAACTTCAGATTTCAAATCGGAGTTGGTTTGATACTCCAACCATCCCGTACAAATTGGTTACCCTTAATTTAGTGTAATTTCTGGAAAATTGTGCTGATAAAAATTGTGAAAATCATCATTTTGCATTTAACCCTTGGTTAATGCCTGTAAATCTCACTCAAATTCAAGATTATTCATAGCCAGAATTGCATTTGGAATGTGCATAAGAATGAATGCTATACGCATTATGTATTGGGCACATTTTATCAGTGTAAAAATGGGAACAGACACTGCCCTTGTCCAGCATAAGGCAAGAGGTAAGACCTCCCGCATAAATTTGGGTTTGCATTGCATAATGATACAAAATAAACATAAAAAGCCCAAAGGAACTGTCAGCAAAACATTGAAACATGTTGCTCACATGGAGCAAAATGACCTGACGGACGAGCTCATGGCCCCAGCCATGAAAGCAAAAGAATATCTCTTCCCAAGAAGAGAATCCACACCGAGAAGGAAGACATGGACACGAGAAGAGAAGCTGCCACAAGAAGAGAAGCTGCCCCGAGAAGACTGGAAGAAGAGACGGACGCGTGGAGAGAAGCTGCCACGACAAGAAGACTGAAGAGAAGAGAAGATGTGAGGCTCCAAAGAGTGAGGAGCCATGTGAAAATCTCTGAGAGAGAGAGAGAGAGAGAACCCACAACCCAATGTAACCTGCCCCAATAAAGTAAAACCACCTCTGAGCCACCGATGATGTAGGCCACGTGGTAGATGTATGTGTGAGCACTTTAGTCAAGGTCACGGGCACTTATAGTAGCCTTGGACACATAGAGAGAGAGAGTGTCAAGGACTATGGAGTTTAGGGACTTGAGGCACTGGTTGCGGACTGTCAAGTAAGAAAGAAACTTGATACAGGGTCCAGGTGTGCTGAGATAACTTGAGGGGAGGAGTAGACACTGGTCGCGGACTGCCAAGTAAGGGGAGGCAAACTTGGTATAGGGTCTAGGTGTACTAGGATTATTCACTTGAGGGGAGGTGTTGAAATATACAAGTGAATAGGGTGTGTGTGGGAACAAGCTCTTGGATAGAGGCTGTAAAAGAGGAGATGTAATTGTGAAAGAACCTGTGAAAAGGTTAGAAGAATCTACTGGGAGAGAATAATGGGTAGCATGAGGGAATTTAGGAGTGTGGAGTTATTCTGGGAGATATTCAGGGAAAAGAGAAGAGGTGGAGAGAATCAGGCAAGAGGTGGAGATATTCTGGGAGTGAATCATGGAGAAATCAATGGGATTTGATGCTTGATGTAAACACTATAAATTGAGGCATAGCCCTAATGAGAATTTGCTGGTTTTTGAGTATCCATGCCTACATTAATCTATCTGCTAATTATTCACTAATTACGTCTTAATCATTTCTTAATCACTTTGTTAATCATGTTGATTCTAGTGTATGATCCACCATAGCTCATCATTTAGCTCAAATTTCAACAAGAGTCTCTCCCTGACATAGTGATAATGAACCTCAATGTGCTTTGTGCGAGCATGAAAAACTGGGTTTCTCACAAACTGCCAATGCGCTCTGACTGTCAGTGTAGATAGAGGTGGCAGACTCCTGTCCAACACCCAAGTCAGCCACACACACATTTAACATACAAAGTGCTTTCTGTTGGACTATTCTGAAAACCATGTGCAGTCAAGTATGCATGTATCTTTTCATACCAAGTGCGTGGAGCTTGCTTTGAACCATACAAAGCCTTTTTCAACCTGCACACTTTGTTTTCCTGCCCTCTTTGAACAAAACCACGAGGCTGCGATACATACACCTCCTCATGCAAATCTCCATTCAAGAACGCAGTCTTTATGTCCAACTGATGTACATTAACAACCTCCCCCACAGAAGCAGAGCAAGGGCCTCCAGGTCACGCTAACTTGGTGATACTTAAAGAATTGACTGAGACAGAATGGATTGAAGAGAAACCAGTAGAGTTTCATAAGGAGGAACAGGAAACTGATCAGAAAGTACAGGAGTCTCAAGTTGCTCAGGGAATAGCTAAACATTATAATTGTGATTGTGCGGCGTGTATCCAAATTGAGGATATTCTAGAGACAAGTGGATGCACTGAGGCTATGGTGGTCACAAGGGCAAAAGCGAAGACAAGGAAGTCAATTTTGGAAGATGAGGAAAATTCGGATAGTATGAACTGGAAGGAGCAGAAAGCAGTTAGAACAGGAGCACTCAAAGAAGTGCAGAAATTTCAAAGCGGAAGTGTACCACCATATGAATGGAATTTTGTTATTCGATCCTTGGATAACAAGGGAATTAGACAATTAGAAGGAAGCAAGATTTTACTGAAAGAGCAGGACAGTGGTGATGAATTTTATGAAGCTTTGTTGTCTGCTCCAATAGCATTTACTGTAAAGCAAATGTTGAGGTTAGTACTTGCATTTTCACAACAATTGCTGAAAAAGCTCACTGAAGAAATGGAAGCAAAGACACGGGGACAAGAAATAGAAATTGAGAAAACTTTTTGTGGGAAAATATGTGAAGTCCAACCCCTGGATGTTGATTACAAGGCACCAGTAGTTGGGGCATCTATTGGAAAGGTGGTTTTCCCAAGTGTGCTCTTGGATGGGGGGTCAGGAGTCAATATCATTCCGGAGTCGACCAGTAGTTGGGGCATCTATTGGAAAGGTGTTTTTCCCAGGCGTTCTCTTGGATGGGGGGTCAGGAGTCAATATCATTCCGGAGTCGACCTGCCAACGTCTGAATCTTTTGAAGTGGGATCCAGCACCTTTTCAGGTGAAGATGGCAGACCAGAGACGGGTTCAACCTTTGGGGATTTTGAGAAATTTGCAGATCTTAGTTGGGGGATTGCAGTTTGTAGCCAACTTTGTAGTCCTTAGGCTGGAAGAATCTTCTTGTTCTTATCCAATGATCACGGGAAAGTGGAATCTCTAATATAGGGCTCCATGAGATATCTTCTTGATCACGATAAGGCGGACAATTGGTATTACAATTCATAATGCCATTAACCCACTGCATAGGTTTCTTTGGATCTTTGTTTTGTGTTGTACTCATTGAAGGTGGTTGTACATTTTTCTTGCCCTTTGCATGAGATTTGGTCGTCTTGGTGGCTGCAACCTTGCCTGAAGCTTTGCCGCGTTCAATATACTCTGATTTTGAATGGCAGCAATAAATACATGGAAAAAAAGTATTTGCTCCTAGCTTGCATCCTAGCATACACTTCAATGTCTTTAAATCACCTGCCATGTGCCACTCAACTGTAAATGTTCCTACATCTTCCACATGCAAAGTTTCTCCTTTTGATTGCAATGATATGACATTTGGGATGCCTGTTCGGGTAAGGTACCATCGCAATGTATCATTCGTCCTCCTGTGGAAGCTCAAATGCTGACAACCACCATATATTCTTTTTTGATTGCACTCCATAGTAATCTTTTCCCTGAGATTGACTTCCCGTGTTGGAATTTGAGGCTTGTGCACTACAGTCAAGAAGATTATCATCCTGTTCCAGATTTCCTTTGATAGCCCTGTTCATAAGTGTTAGGCTGACTCTTTCTAATTTTCGTCCTTTTTTACAATTTGACACTCATCAAGCTTTAACACAAACACAGCCTGAGCTTTGGCACTCCTCAATGCTTAGACCATAATAAGAAATCATAGCTCTTTGAAGGGTCCTTAAATCAATAAAGACATTGTTGTACTTGTTGTATTCAAATACCTTTGTAGTACATACAGGCAGAGCATCCTCCACATGACGGTAGCCACCTAACATGTTCGCAATTTCTGAGTTTGCACTTTTTCTTGCCATGGTTACACTGTATGGAGTTGTAGCATGGGTCGAAGAAGTCCTTTAGCATGATGACCTAGTGTAAACACCCTGTAAATGGCTTCATATCCCTTCCTACTGACACCAGCACTATCACATGCATCCATAATCTGTATGGGGCTTACCATATTTTGCAGCTCTCCAAAAATTTTGTTTCAGATTTGCTTAGATATTTTGCATGTGGGATCTTCTAGTAGCTTTGATATGTCTGATAACTTAACATGTTTCAATATGCCTGCTCTACATTCCTCAGCACCACCTTCATATCCCATCATATCCCCAGTAATATCTCTACATGGAACATAAATACAAAATAACATCAATATGTTTCACAAAACAGAATGGCCTGCAAAACAATGACAAGAATAGAAGTTACCTTGTTGCTCGTACACGTCGTTTTCTTGCTCCACTTAGGGTTGCCAAGGTTTCTAGGGACTGACGCTTTCTTTTTCGTTTTGTCGAAAGCCTACTGGAAGCTTCTTCAAGCTTGCAAGGTGTCGTTGCTTGTTTCGTGCATCCTGTTTGGCTGCATTCATCTTGTCCCGTTCAATATCAAAGGCCTGCTTAAGCAACAAGTTGTTCTTCTCGAGCTCCTGATTCTGAGTTTTCAAGTTGTTCACCACTTCTTCAAGCCTATCAATGTCCTTCTTGTGTTGCTGCTGCAACTCATGCCATAAGCCTCGAAAATGCACTCTTGAATGCGATTCCTGAGCTGCAACAAAAGAAAGCCTCCTACAATAGCCAAATAGACCATTAGCTCCATCACCTACATAACTAAGAAATGTAGTGATATTAACAAAATGAGGTGGAGCATTGGTGAGCGGGTCAATAGGGTATATGAATCCATTCGTCCAGAGGTCAATCTAGGTGGGTGGCCGAGTTTCTAAAATCAGATTGGATGCAGCTGCTATAAGCAATGGAAGAGGGAAGAAGAAAGTTAGAATGCAGATGGATGCAAAAAAGGTAATTCCACCTGGTTTCAGCGCATTGCATGCAGAAGGACTGAATATGGTAGTAGAGATTGGAGAGGATGTAGAAGAAGAATTTCTTAGAACTAATTCATCAGTTGTGCCTATCTTTGAAGTTGATGTGCAAAAGATAGCAACCAAGTATGTTTTGCAGCTTGAAGATGATGGGATATAGTCTTTAACTCAGAAACCAGTGATTGCTCACGAGGGTAACCAGTTAACTAATGAAATGGATAATGAGCTGCTAAAGAATTTGCAGTTAATAAACAGAGAAGAGGAGGAAGCTATTGAGACAGTTAAGCAGGCAAAGAGGGCCTTTGAACATCAGATGGAAAGAACTACTAGGGTAACTCAGGATGAGCTACAAGAACTGAATCTGAATACTCAGGAGGAACCACAGACAGTGAAGGTGTTAGTAGATTTGGATGAGGAGTTTAAACACCAACTGAGGGAATTGTTGTTAGAATTTAAAGATGTTTTCGCATGGAAATACACAGATATGAAAGGAATTGATGCAGTTTTTATCAACACAAAATTAATTTGAAAGCAGATGCAGTTCTAGCAGTTGTGCAACAAAGGTACAAGATGAATCCTAATTATGCCAAACAGGTTAAAGAAGAGAGCTGTAGGATTCATTTATCCTTTGGATGAGGTTACTTGGTTGTCACCTATTGTTGTAGTTCCAAAGAAGAATGGAAAGATCAGGCTGTGTGTGGACTACAAGAAATTGAATGCAGCTACAGTCACTGATCCATTTCCTTTGCCTTTTTGTGATACACTACTGGATGCAGTAGCTGGACATGAGATTTATAGTTTTTTGGATGGGTTTAGTGGTCACAACCAAATATTAATGGCACCTACTGACGATAGGGATACAACAGCTTTTGTTGACTGAATGGGGTTTTTATGTTAGTAATGTGATGACATTTGGATTGAAAAATGCTCCCCCTACATTTCAAAGGGTGATACAGAGAGTATTTGTTGACTTCCTTACAACATTCATGAGGGTTTTCTTGGATGATTTCAGTGTTTTTGGAAAAAAGCAGGAGCATCTTAAACACTTGAGGTTGTGTTTTCAAAAATGCAGGGAGTTTGGCCTGTCATTAAATCCAGCCAAATGTGCATTTGCAGTAAAAAGAGGAGTTCTTTTAGGACATGTCATTTCTGAAGAAGGTGTGTCTATTGATCCACAAAAGGTGGAGGTTATCTGTAAGGCACCAGCACCGAGAACAATTAAATAGTTGAGCGAATTTCTGGGTCAAGTGAAGTTTCATAACAAATTTTTGTGGTATTTGGCTCATGTATGTACATCATTAACAAAGCTTACAAAGAAGAGTGTTGTATTTGAATGGGGAGAAGAGCAAGATAAAGCATTCAGGGTTCTGAAGAAGATGTTGACTGTAGCACCAGTTTTAATGATGCATTTTTGACACCTTGGTAGTAAGGAGAGGGGGACTCTTGAGGTAGGCACCTTTTTCACATGTGTGGAAGGGTTTTTAATTCAAAAAAATTATGATATTTTTATCTCTCCTCTCTCCCGTATATCAAACCAAATAAAAAAGGGAGCCAAACTGGTCCAACTCTTGTCCAAATTGAGTCAAACTGAACTTGGAAAATTCTAGAACCCACTTGGACTTGGTTAGTGGCCTCCCTCACCTAGAAATAGACCCTTAGTCTTTTGTAAAAAAATATTGGAGCTATACCATGCCAGTATTAGATTAAAATAATCATATTTTCTGTTATCCCTTAAATTTTCCTCTCTGTTGGGAGCTTGGAGCTCTCTCTCTCTACAACAACTTTTGGAAAACTCCTCTTGGGGGACCAATTGATTGGTCGGGGGCTTCACTGCTAATAGAGAATTAAGCCAAACTTGGAGGTAAATTCAATTTTTATGGTTTTTTTCAATTGATCTCAATGACTTTCTTCTTCTCAACCCCTCTCAAGCTATAATTGTTTTAATTCAAATCAAGCTTTCCCTTAAAGTCTTAATGCTTAATCAAGAGAAAGTTAATCCTTAAAGTCTTAATGCTTAATCAAGAGAAAGTTAATCTTTATGCTTATTTGTAATGCTTTCTTTTAGTAAATCTTTCTCTCTCTCTAAAATAATAGCCATCCTTATGGCTAAATCCCTTGAAAAAGGATGCTTCTCAATGATAGTCTCTTAATTCAAAAGCTAAACTCTAGGCTTGATAAGCAAGAGATTAAGAAAATGGTATTTTTATGATTTTGTGTTAACAAAATAATGGTTATTTCTTTTAGATTATTTATAAGTAGTTAAAAACTACTTTGATTGATTCTAAATGAGAAATAGATTATCCTATCAATTTTGAAAAAGAGAAATAATGGAATTAGGTTAATCTAGCAGAATAATCATAATTAAGTTTATGATTATGGTTAAAATTATAATTTAAATTCATAGTTTGATTTTAAGCATAAAAGAGGAACTACTATCATATTTTCATGACAAGCTTTTATTCTTTAGAAAAAAAAAGAGAATTATCGAAGCTATGGTAAAATTTTCAGAAAATAATACATATCTTATTTTTAACCATAATGCTAAAAGAGGACTTCCTACCATATTCTAGGATTGGACATCCTATGCAAAAAGAATGATTTTCATCATAATCATGAGAAATAATTTTATAATTATGCATAATTAATTGATTATGAGAAAAGACTAAATTTTCGTAAATTTATTTTTTATGCAAAAAGAGGAATTCCCATGATATTTGAGATCCAAGTAATTAAATGGTAAAAGAGGAATTTTTGGCATAATTCAAATTATGAGTATTTATCAAAAGTGAAATTTTGAGTATTATTATTTTTATTGAGAAATATGGATAGAATTGATTTTTGTAAATCCCATGAATCTTTTACTAAAAAAGAAGAATATTGAATATATTTCACTTGAGAAATTTGAGAAAGAATATGAAAATATCCATCGAGAAAAAGTACCTTTAACTAGGCCAAGAAATTGTTAGAAACTTAGAAAAGTCCCATCGGGTATCGAAAGTAGAAAACGGTACTAAATGTAAATGCGAATGTGAATAGATAAGAATGCGATGTAAATAAGATGTGATAAGATGTGAGGAGATGTGAATGCGATGTAAATGGATGTGGATGTGAATGTGATGAGATGTGATGATATGTGAATGGGTGTGATGTGATGTAAATGGATGAGAATGAGATGTGAGAAGTGATAGATGTGCATGTGAATGAATGGGATGGATGTGGATAGATGTGCATGTGAATGAATGGATGGATGTGGATGAATGTGATGAGATGTTAATGGATGTGATGAGATATGGATAGATGTGGATGTGATGTTGATGAGATATGGATAGATGTGGATGTGATGTAATGTGGATGGAATGAATGAGATGTGATGTGGATAGGTGTGGACGTGATGTAATGTGGATGGAATAAATGTGATGTGATAAGGATAGATGTGGATGGAATGTATGTGATGTGATGTGGATGGAATGAATGAGATGTGATGTGGATAGGTGTGGACGTTGTCGTGACGTGTGCGGTCTAGCTGGGAACACACTGGGTGTCTGGCTGTGAGAGTTACATCCAAAATCCCGCAAGGAAACAAAACAGTTAGCTCTTCAAGGGACATCACCTCATGGTATTCACATGAAAGATACACATGGCCATCATAGAGCATCAGAGGCTCAACATCAAACAAACTATAAAATCAAAGCCAACATAGACACCTCGTATACATAACCAAACCAATCATCATATGGTTCCAAAATCCAAGAAAAACCAAAACATTGTGGCCCTTTGATCTCTGAAAGACATAGATCTTTGAGTCAGCCAAGCACCATCATAAACATCATTGATTCTCGGAGGAGCGCCTTCCGTCGCCTGGGTTCCCCGAAGAAGAGAATCCCTTCTGTGTATATCTGCTGCTGAACACCCACCGCTATCTTCTGTACCTTTTCTGCAGCAGCAGCTGCCGCCTCGTTTTCTCTCTTTCCCCGCGAGGAAGCCGGCCTCCATACCCTTTTGCAGCTTAAATTGCGCTTTCCCATTTTTAATTTTTCCCACTGCGCTTACCATCCCACGCATTTACATTTCAAGTATATCCATATAAAAAAAAAATCAACCTTCTCACACCATTTCCTTGCTAAGGTTTCCCACACCACATCTAGGTAGGCATCATCCGGTATCCTTATTGCATATACAACCTTGCCATCTAAAGCATACGATCAAGACCACAATTATTATGTATCATAAAGTCCTCTGTCTCAGTGTTAATATCAACTCCGCCATGATTGGCACGGCTTATGAGCATTTCACCATCTCATGGAATCATTAAAACAGTCAACCCACAAGCATAATCCAGTCCTATCAAGGCACAAGGTGTCTGCTAGCCCCAAAGTTCTCCATAAGCATAAAAAAAAATCCTCCATAATTCACACCCACTGTCAGAAGCTTCGAAACCTGGCTGAGCCTCTGCTCATCTTATTGAACCTTATCTACAATATGAACATATATACTCAGGCATCATATAATGACTCATCATGGCACTTAACTCATGCATCTGGATTTGTATTTGATGGCCTCACATGCATGGTTTCACACCATAGACGTGCTGCGGCACGACATCCACCCCCTCTAAACCTGCACATCCTCTGGTATGTGCCACACAGGTCCTGTATCTTAGCAATCACATCTAAATGATTCTGCTTTCCCTCCTGGATCAAATACCAATCGCTTTTGGCATATGTGCCATATCCTTTGCTCATATGAAGCCCTATCCTCACTTAGATTCTCGGCATATGCATGATTATCCTCATCATTCAAAGTGGGATGCTCTTCAAAATGATTTGCTTCAAAATTTTCCTCAGGCCATGTTTGAAGCCTTTGCACCACATATTGTATGGCCACACCAAGTAACAACTGCATTAATAGCATGGAACACACACTTTGTAACATCCCATCCAAATCTACCTTGCCTGGATCCAGCTCACCCACTGACAAACATTCATTCTTCCCATCCAAAGACGGAAAAGCATCAACACATACAAAGTCCAGCAAGGCATCATCGAGAATAGCCTCCAGATCTGAATCAATCTCATCACAATCATTTGGCTTACATAACACCTGCATATCCTCACTTGCAACCGACAGTTGACTAGCATCAAGCATAGAAGAGCCTAAAGCTGATGGGGATCTATTATATACCATGAAATCATCCAATACATCATCTAGGATAGCATCCAATCCAGGATCAATCGCATTGAAGCCATTATCATCTTGCAATCCCACATGTTGATTATCATGAACATTCATACCCCCATAGCTATATCCATTTGGTTGCTCATATGCAGCCTCATGAGGCTCTGTGACCACACTTTGCATATCCTGCATGTTATCTCCCAGTATTTCTTGATACATGTCTACAGATGGGCTTAGAATTATGGGTCCCTCACCCAAGTACCCTTGAATCTGTATGTCATTGAACCCTGCATGATCCAAAAAGATAGATTCAATTTCCCTCTCCAAATCATCATCATAAACAGGCTTCCAAGCTCGAGATTGTTGCTCACAAATGTGATTGCAAGGTAACCCTGACACTGATGACATAGCATCACCCTGTTTATTGTTGGAACACCCTGTTAGCATTCCAGAATAACCCAAATCCAAAGAACCTTGGCAACCAGCTTCAGAAGCAACATCACTGTTGGAATCACCCATATCACTCACCCCCTCTAAATCAATCACACATACTTGTGGCCCGTCTGCATATTCATGTACATCATCCTGCTTATAAGCATCATAACCAGATAAGAATGCAGTAATGATAGCATCTTCTTCTTGTGTTAGATCTTCAAACTCTGCAATCATGCTTTCAGCAAGAAACATTGGTTCCTGCTCTTCTTCACACATATGATACGACACCTGAGGAATACCCTTCGAAACACCTGTCCTGAAGCTCTCTGAATCAAGTGTCTCCTCAAGCATAGGCATACATACATCATGTGGTATGATCATAGGACCCTGTATGTCTGCACCCTCAAACAAGGAAGACAGATTATACTTGCAGAGTTCACCCATTGCATCTTTTTGAGGCTGTAGCAAAGCATCACTTTTGGCACTGTGAAGGCCTTGTTGCTCACTAATGGCTTTTTGCAATCCCAATTTAGCATAAACAGCCTCCACAATCTCTGTATCAGCCTTGAATAGCAATTGATTATCCTCCATAAGACATGCATCAACAACAGCTTCTAAATTGGCTCGGATTGTTGCTGGAACACTATCACAGCTCACATTGTACCTGGAACTCACATAAATAAGTGCTAGTTCCAGCACTTCATCTTTTAAATCAGGACTTACAAGGTATGCAAAAGATGCAATCATCATGTTTTCTGGAACCCCTTGATCCTTCATCTGTGTCTCGTAACACCTTAGATAGCTTTCTGGATCGTATCCATCAAATATATTGACCCTGTCATATACCAATTGCATAGCATTTTCCACTGCTTCTTCCTGAATTTGCTTTTCTTCTTCAATCTTCCTGAACCGCTCTTCAAGCTCTTTCATCTCTGCATATAAATGCTCCATTTTGCTAGCCATCTCTACATACTCTCACCCCAGCGGTTTCACGTCGGGTTCACCAAAGCTGTCGTGACGTGTGCGGTCTAGCTGGGAACACACTGGGTGTCTGGCTGTGAGAGTTACATCCAAAATCCCGCAAGGAAACAAAACAGTTAGCTCTTCAAGGGACATCACCTCATGGTATTCACATGAAAGATACACATGGCCATCATAGAGCATCAGAGGCTCAACATCAAACAAACTATAAAATCAAAGCCAACATAGACACCTCGTATACATAACCAAACCAATCATCATATGGTTCCAAAATCCAAGAAAAACCAAAACATTGTGGCCCTTTGATCTCTGAAAGACATAGATCTTTGAGTCAGCCAAGCACCATCATAAACATCATTGATTCTCGGAGGAGCGCCTTCCGTCGCCTGGGTTCCCCGAAGAAGAGAATCCCTTCTGTGTATATCTGCTGCTGAACACCCACCGCTATCTTCTGTACCTTTTCTGCAGCAGCTGCCGCCTCGTTTTCTCTCTTTCCCCGCGAGGAAGCCGGCCTCCATACCCTTTTGCAGCTTAAATTGCGCTTTCCCATTTTTAATTTTTCCCACTGCGCTTACCATCCCACGCATTTACATTTCAAGTATATCCATATAAAAAAAAAATCAACCTTCTCACACCATTTCCTTGCTAAGGTTTCCCACACCACATCTAGGTAGGCATCATCCGGTATCCTTATTGCATATACAACCTTGCCATCTAAAGCATACGATCAAGACCACAATTATTATGTATCATAAAGTCCTCTGTCTCAGTGTTAATATCAACTCCGCCATGATTGGCATGGCTTATGAGCATTTCACCATCTCATGGAATCATTAAAACAGTCAACCCACAAGCATAATCCAGTCCTATCAAGGCACAAGGTGTCTGCTAGCCCCAAAGTTCTCCATAAGCATAAAAAAAAAATCCTCCATAATTCACACCCACTGTCAGAAGCTTCGAAACCTGGCTGAGCCTCTGCTCATCTTATTGAACCTTATCTACAATATGAACATATATACTCAGGCATCATATAATGACTCATCATGGCACTTAACTCATGCATCTGGATTTGTATTTGATGGCCTCACATGCATGGTTTCACACCATAGACGTGCTGCGGCACGACAACGTGATGTAATGTGGATGGAATGTATGTGATGTGATGTGGATGCAATGAATGTGATGGATGTGAATGGGTGTGATGGATGTGAATGGGTGTGATGAGATGTGAATGGATATGATGAGATGTGAATGGATGTGAATGTGATGTGATGATATCTGAATGGATGCGATGAGATGTGAATGGATGTAAGTGTGATATGATGATATCTGAATGGATGTGATATAATATGAATGGATATGATGAGATGTGAATGGATGTGAATGTGATGTGATGATATCTGAATGGATGCGATGAGATGTGAATGGATGTAAGTGTGATATGATGATATCTGAATGGATGTGATATAATATGAATGGATGGATGAGATGTAAGGTGGATGAATGTGGATCTAGGTAGATGTGAGTGGACGAGATGTGATGTGCTGTGATGTGGATCTAGGTAGATGTGAATGGATGAGATGTAACGTGAATGGATATGATGTGATGTGATGTGGATATGGGTAGATGTGAATGGATGAGATGTGATGAGGATGAATGTGGCGTGATGTGATGAGGATCTGAATAGATGTAATTGGATGTGATGTGGATAGATGTGATGAGATGTAATATGATATGATTGGATGAGTATAAATGAAGGATGATGGGAATAGATATGACTGGATGTGGACTAAGCAAAGTAAATTGATTTAGAAGAATGTGGAATAATGAGAAATGATGTGAAACATGAAAAGATGCAGGGGGGAAGAGAGCTTGAGCTCTTGCAAGCACACACACACACTCACAAAACCCTAATAGAGAACACACAAGGTGAGAGGCTGAAAATCTTCTTCTTCTCTACTCAACACTCAACACACCATATACAAGATAAGAGTACACAATAATATGAAAGGTACTCAACCAATACATACACGGGTTCTCTATAGTGTGAACCCGACTAAATGAGCTGGCGCTATAACTATGCCAGTCTCTAGAATGGCTGTCACACAGCCTGTCATCCCACTGGCCGCATATCACCCAAGATCTCACCAACCATGCCAGTGGTGTAAATGTGGGGCCTATCCCCCAGGCGGGTCATCAGTGGCCACCGCCTCACTAGACGAGCTCGATATCTCAACACTCCCCCTCGAGCTCAACTCCATCTCATGTACACCAAGCGAAGCCCTAAATCTGTGGAGCTTCTCTGTACCCAATGCTTTGGTGAAGATGTCAGCTACCTGATCCTCTGTGCTGACATAAACAAGGTCAAGGTCTCCTGCCAAGACCCTCTCTCTGACGAAGTGGTAGTGGACCTCTATGTGCTTCGTACGAGCATGAAAGACTGGGTTCCTGGCCAACTGTATACTGCTAATGTTGTCACAGAAAATGACAACCTGTCTATCCACTGATAGACCCAAATCTGCAAGTAGCTTTCTCAACCAAGCTACCTCACATGCTGCCATAGCAGCTCCTCTGTACTCGGCCTCTGTACTCGATAGAGAAACCGTAGGCTGCTTCTTGCTGCTCCAAGTCACAGCAGCACTCCCCAAAGAAAACATGAAGCCACTGGTAGATCTTCTGTCTGAGATACTACCAGCCCAATCAGCATCTGTGTACCCATGTACACATATCTCTGTCCCAGTCTCATAGAATAGTCCACAATGCAAAGTAGACTTCACATACCTCAGTATGCGTCTCACTGCATCCAAATGCGGTTTCCGTGGAACCTGCATAAACTGACTCACCAACCCAACAGCATAGCTCAAATCTGGTCTGGTGATCGTCATGTAGATCAAACTCCCTACTATGCGTCTGTACATAGTAGGATCCTCCAAGATCTCTCCTGAATCTGCACTCAACTTGCCATTCTGATCCAATGGCACAGAAATAGGCTTACAGCCTGTCATACCATACTTGGACAACATATCCAAGCCATACTGTCTCTGCAGTAATCCAATACCATGTGGTGACCTAATCACCTCAATGCCCAAGAAATATCTGAGCTCCCCCAGATCCTTCATCTCAAACATCTGTTTAAGCAAGATCTTTACATCAAAGATCTCTACATTATGGTCCCCCGTAATGATCAAGTCATCTACATAGATGACAACAAGCACAACTCCTCTATCACCATGTCTCACATACAATGAGAAATCTGCATTGGCTACATGAAAGCCAATAGTGACAAGATATTCAGAAATCTTGTCAGACCATGCTCTTGGTGCTTGCTTTAAGCCATACAAGGCTTTCTTCAACCTGCAAACATGCTCGGGGTGACCCACATCCTCATAACCAGGTGGCTGCAACATATACACCTCTTCTTGCAAATCCCCATGCAAGAATGCATTCTTTACATCCATCTGATGTAAAGACCATTGCTTTGACGCAGCCACAGCTATCACAACTCTCACCGTTGCCATCTTGGCAACTGGGCTGAAAGTTTCCTCATAATCAATCCCATATGTCTGCGCATATCCTTTGGCTACCAATCTAGCCTTGTACCTGTTTATGCTTCCATCACTGTTATGTTTAACTTTGTACACCCACTTGCAGCCAATGGCTTTCTTGCCTTCAGGCAATTGCACTAAATCCCAAGTTTCATTTCCATATAGTGCATCCATCTCCTCATCCATAGCTTTCTCCCAACACACATTTCCAACAGCCTCATCAATGCATGTGGGCTCTACAACCTGCACAACTTTTGCCATATATGCATAATGATGTGCCACATAACCATCATATGTAAATCTCTGCACAGGGTTCTTCACTCTCCCTGATCTTCGCAGCTTTTCATTCATGGCCTCCATAGCCTTCTTTACACCAGGTGTTCTCATAGCTGGGATCCCAAGCTCCTCATCAAGGCTCATATCTGAGCCACTAGACTCTCCATCAACATGAGAATGCCCTGCAGAAATGTCAGGCATACCAAGGGGCTCAACCACTTTCTCTTTTCCTTTACGTGATGTAGTAATCACATTTGGAGGGCTGGTATTATGACGCAGCCTGCCACTCCAAGGTCTATCAACAGACCCACTAGATGAGGACTCTCCTGGTCCACTCAAAGACTGTGATTGCTGACCTGCATTCTGTGCAACCACACTTCCACTCACATCAGCCCCAACAGCTTCTTTTTTAGCAGCATACCAGCTGCTCATCTCATCAAAGACAACATCCCTGCTTACCCTCAACTCACGTGTAGCAGGGTTATAACACCTGTACCCCTTTTGCTCAAGGGAGTATCCAATAAACACACATTTTTCAGCTTTCGGATCCAGCTTAGTTCTCAGCTCATCTGGCACATGCACATATGCAATGCATCCAAAAACTTTCAGATGAGACAAATCTGGTTTTCTGCCAGTAAACCTCTCCTCTGGAGTTACATCATATATGGCTGCAGTTGGAGTCCTGTTCATGATGTATACTGCTGTAGAAACAGCCTCAGCCCAATAGCAATGCGGCATATTCTTCTCTTCCATCAATGCTCGCGCAATCTCAGCAATGTGCCTGTTTTTCCGCTCAGCAACTCCATTTTGCTGCGGAGTGTATCTGCATGTATACTGTCTCCGAATACCATTCTTCTTCAAATATTCAGAGAACTCATTGGAGAAGTACTCTCCCCCTCCATCTGACCTTAGGCACTTTACATATTTTCCTGTTTGCTTTTCAACCAAAAACCTGAAATTCTGAAAGTGAGTGAACACCTCACTCTTCTCCTTCATGAAATATACCCACACTTTCCTTGTGTGGTCATCAATGAAAGTCACATAGTACCTGCAGCCTCCCATAGATATGGTCTTCGTAGGACCCCATACATCTGAATGCACAACATCTAGTGCATTTCTGCTCACATATCTGTTACGTGGAAACACATGCTTTGTTTGCTTCCCAAATTGGCATGCTTCACAGATTTTCTGCATACCTTCCACTTTAAATTTCGGCAGCCCTGTCACAATTCCTTTTGTCTGCATAGACTTCAATCTCTGCACATTTACATGTCCAATTCTTTTATGCCATATGTCTGTGTCTGCAACAACTCCTGAACCATTTGCAAACATCGCAGCACTCATTTCAGGCATGTCTACATCCAACGTAAACATTCTGCCCACTCTGTTGCCTTTTGCAACCAACCTGCACTTGTCTTTGAAATCTTCAACATAACACCCATCAGGGTTAAACCGAACCTGCAAACCCTGCTCAATCATCTGGCCAATTGAAACCAGATTCTTGGTTATATTCGGTACATGAAGTACATCTGCAAGGTACTTCACTTTGCCATCCTGCATAGACAATGGCACATCTCCAACGTGGGCAATTGGATGAGCAGTGTCATCCCCTGTTTCCACAAAACCTGGTCTTTTTTTCCGGGTTCTTCATCTCCTTGAACCACTCCCCATGACTCGTCATGTGGTTCGAAGCGCCTGAATCCACATACCATACATTATCTTTTTGTGCTGCATCAGCATTTTCAGACATGGCATTCACAACATGCTGCATAACAAACAACCTTTCATTGTCCTCATTATTTCTGCTTGAGGATGCATAGTTATTTTGCTGCACTTTCCCATTTTGCATGTCAGCCTGCTTCTTATAACATTCTGACTGCACATGTCCTGGCTTACCACAATAATAGCATTCATGTGCATCATTATATTGCCTTTGCCAATTTCCACGGCCTCTTTGACTCCCCCTGCCTCTGAATTTGCCTCTTCCACCTGCGTGTTGTTGTTGTTGTTGTTGATTCTGGGACTGTTGTTGCTGCTGCTGCTGGCCATAATTCTGATTACCTATTCGGCCACCTCCTTGACCGCGTCCACGGCCTCCTCTACCTCGTCCTCTTCCTGAACTCGTGTAGAAGGCCTGTTGCTCTGAACTGTTTTTACTTTGTGAAGACTGTTGGTCTTCACCCAAGTTCTTCTCTTCAATAATCAGCATAGACACCAAATCTGTAAAGTTGGGAATGTTTTCCCGAGTCTGAATGGACGTCTTGAATGCCTTGTATTGTGGCCCGAGACCACGTAGACAGACCTCCACCTTATTATCATCATCTACTGACACACCAATAGATGCAAGGGATTCCACAATACCCTTTATCTTCAACGCATAGTCATTCACAGACATGCTCTTTTTCTCCACAGTATGAAGTTCATTCTTCAACTGTATCTTACGAGCCTTGGTATTTGTTTCATAAAGCTTTACCAAGGTGTCCCACGCCTCCTTGGGGGACTTGGCATCCTGAATGTGCCCAATCATGGTGTCCTGTATACTAATGGAAAGCCAATACATAACCTTCCTGGCTCCTTGGTTCCAGTCTTTAAACTCTTTCACATCTGCAGCAGTCGGATTTATATCCGGTATCTCTGGTGCCTCTTCATGTTCACCTTCTATGTAGTCCCAATAGCCTTTTCCCATCAGGAAATTCGTCAACCTGAACCTCCAAGCATGGAAGTTATTCTTATCCAGCTTCTCAGCCACAATCTGTGTTATGCCATCATTAGACATCTTGCCAAACACACAATTTTACCAGAAACTGCACTCTGGTTTTTCTGCACAACCTGCAATATTTTCTGCACAGCGGTACTGTAGTACTCAAATGTCACAACCAGTGACTTCAATGTGCATACATACACCCAATGGCAACTGTAGACCTCTTTGCAGCACCCACAGTGTCTGCACAGTCAATCTGTCTTCCTACAGTTCTTAAAACAGAGTTCTGCAGAGAATCGATGACTTACCCGCCGCAGTGCTTGAAATCGCCTGCTTTCTGAAAAACGGAGGTCCAGACGCGCCCGAAACGCGTTTTCGGCCCAAAGGACTGTATAGTTGCCCTATAGCTTCACTCCCGCGAAGAAAGCTCCTCAATCAGAGATCGTTTGCCGGTGCCTCCCGTAGAGCTCCCGACAAGGGTGTAGTCACCAACACAATAGGGAAGAGTAGTTGCAGCTCTTACCCTCGTACCGCTTCCTGTGGTTCTCTTGCTTGCAGCTCAGCCCTTAACACGAACCAGGCTCTGATACCATGAAAAGATGCAGGGGGGAAGAGAGCTTGAGCTCTTGCAAGCACACACACACACTCACAAAACCCTAATAGAGAACACACAAGGTGAGAGGCTGAAAATCTTCTTCTTCTCTACTCAACACTCAACACACCATATACAAGATAAGAGTACACAATAATATGAAAGGTACTCAACCAATACATACACGGGTTCTCTATATTGTGAACCCGACTAAATGAGCTGGCGCTATAACTATGCCAGTCTCTAGAATGGCTGTCACACAGCCTGTCATCCCACTGGCCGCATATCACCCAAGATCTCACCAACCATGCCAGTGGTGTAAATGTGGGGCCTATCCCCCAGGCGGGTCATCAGTGGCCACCGCCTCACTAGACGAGCTCGATATCTCAACAAAACAATGTGGAAAGATGAGAGTTCGTTAGAAACTGTATTTATAAAACCTATTTTAAAATGATTGTTTTATGTCAAGAATATTGGGGAAACATTTTGACCATCTTGTGAATGAGGTCCTGGAGACCTAAGTGATAAGTTGCAAACAGCTGACGGAGAGTCAACAGAGGACGTCGCGCGTAGCAAGGTCGGTCAAGGTCTTGTGAGACCAGCCTCAGTTTGATTTAAATGGTGAGCTTCCGGTATAGAGGATGAGGAACCAAAGAAGCGGCCTATGAGTGAAGCGTTAGGTGACCTACGAGAAGGAGCCTACAGGGTGCTGACCATATGGTACTCGGGCTATGGGTCACCGAAGATACCCACGCCACGTGCATCGAGGAAGAAAACTCAAACAAGGAGTTAGAGTTATTTTCTGAACTCGGACATGGATCTGATTGATTGTCAACGGATGAGTCCATGGCTCTTTTATATGGATCTGTTGGTTGATCTTGCTAATCTTCAATAGAGAGTCCATCTGAATTTTCTTATGTGATTATATTGCCGGGTACTATGAGCTAGGAACTATTGAAAAGACCCCTGAGTGAACAGGTGGTGAGCGTTATGGTTGCCAATGATGCCATAGGTACATCGATAAAGGAATGATTGAAAATTGGAACTCAAGCTAGATATTTTGGAGGATTATGATCAGTGTTACTATGGTTTCATTAAAGGATTGTTTTAAAGACAGCTGAATCTGTGAAACAGGCAATTTCATATTGAGTGTGTAAGTGGTGTGACTATCTTGAAGTTTGCGTGAATCGCCGGCTAGAGGGCCTGGGAACTCTTTTCCCTGGTACCCGGGGCAAAACATAACCAAATTTCTAAATGGATCCTATCACTACAATGGTTGGATGGGGTTAGGCTAGACTGATGGATCCCTAAAATGAGACTCAATTCTGTTAAGTTACGATAGTTGAAGTAAATCTCGGATAGTCTTTGTTCTATGGAAAAGAATCAACGGCTATGCCTCTTGATGAGGAAAAAAGCGTTGGTCTCTCTGATCCAAGTGCAAGTCTCTTCCTTGATTTGACCATGTGACTTATCGATCGGATCAATTTGGTTAGTTAAGGCTCTTGACTACATTAGAATAAAAATATCCTGGAGGAATCGCTCGTGCTTTTCTAGGCAAGGAAAGTTTTTTCCGGTTTGGTTTTGGAAGAACCGAGGGATTAGTCTCTTGTTTGGATATCCGTGGGCGAGGCCCTGAGTGAGAGGCTCTACCCTGCGCGCAAGAAGTGCTACTTCTGCTACTAGCACCCCTGAATTCGTTGCGCGGAGGGGGCAAGGTCTCACCACCTTTTCTCTAAAGGGGGGTTTGTTTGGTCTCATGTGTGTGTGAAATAATCCTTAGATGGATTAGGGTGTTTATGTGTGTGAACCACCTCTTATAGCCATTTTGTGTAAGTGTGATAAGAAGTGATGGCATATGTTTAGCCACGTGTCACTATCCCAGTAAGTGTGATGTGCCAAAGATAAAGAGTTTAAGCCTATAAAAGACATTGTACTCTTTGATGCTAATTACATCAATCAATTGTGCAAAAACACTCTCACTATCAAATAGCATGGAAAACTTCTATCCTCTATAGCTGCTTCAGCTCATGCAAACATGGTCCAACAAGTTTCCCATTCATCACTTTAAGATGGATGCATTGAATCTTCATTCCCAAATGTATTCCCAAGAGTTTGTAAAGCATATTTTTCCTCATTTTGGTTCTCAATGTTTTTAAGAGTACCCAATGTGATGCTCAATGTGAACACTGGCACTGTAGGTCCCCTTACTGTGTTTATTAGGACTTGTTTAAAAGCTTTAAACACCTTGGAGGTTCACGTGTGGCATTGGAATACCCTTCTATGCACATTGAAATACCCTTCTATGTAAGCTTTTAGATCTAGGTATAAGTCACAATTATATTGGAGGGGGTGTACGGATGGAAATTGCATCATTATAGAATGAGGTTGCATCTCAAAGTATAGATCTGAAATGATGTGTAGCAACCTCCTTCATCACAGAATCTCTACATCTTTTAATCTCATTATGAGTTGAATACTAACTTACAGTATGATCTAAAGATTCCTCTTCTAATTTATCCTCATCATGGTTCAATGGATTGGTTTTGGTAGATAGTGCCTCTTCCTCTTGAAAAGGAAATCTGTACTCCTCTTCTTGTTGGTTGGGGAATCGTTTTGGAGAATGGGGGGGAGAAGGAGAGCTTGAGTTCCTTAAGCAAAACATACACACACAAGAGAGAGGTGTGTGTTATTTACTAAGGCTCTTATCTCTCAAGAATCTAAAGAGTGCAAAAAAGAGAGGAGCTTAAATTCCTTGCAACAAGTAAACACACACACACATAACACACATAAGAGTGAGAGATCAAGACACGAGAGAGATGGATGGCTGAATTTTCTTCTATATTCTTCTCTTGTCTACAACCATTAACATAAAGAGATAAGAGTAGATAATAGATAAGAGTATATAAGATAAGGGAAAGTACTCTCCTACTATAACATACAATGGTCGGACCATACTATGAACCCGACTATATGAGGTGGTGCTATAACTATGCCATAACTCCTCTAATACTCCAAATATGGCTATCACATAGCTTGTCATCCACTACCAGCATATCAAAAATAATCTCACCAATTGTGCCAGCAGTGACATAAGTGCAAAAGTTATCACCTAGGTGGGTCATCAATGTCCACACCACTAGTTGAGCTCAATATCTCAACACTCCCCCTTGAGCTCAACTCCACACACTATACTCCAAGTAATCTAAACATGCGGAGCTTCTCTTACCAAAGTGCCTTTGGTGAAGATGTCAGCCACCTGTTCCTCTTCTATGACATATACCAAACCTATATCACCTATGCTAGAACCTTCTCCTTCAAAAAGTGATAATGCACCTCAATGTGCTTCATCTTGACATGATATTGGGTTATTGGCCAAGTGTATGCTACTCATGTTATCATAATAAATGATAATTGTCCTATCCATGGGCTCACCCATAGCTTCTAAAACCAAGTTGCCCCAGAGTGCCCCTATACTCTACCTCTATACTTGACGAGGTGTCTTTTTGCTATTTTTTGGTGCTCTAATTCACAGCAGCACTCCCAAAAGAAAGCATAAAGCCGCTAGTAGATCTCCTGTCCACATCATCTATGTACCCATGTAGCTATATCTCTGTGCAAGAGCTACATAGTAAAATCCATAATCAATTATGGACTTTATGTCCAAGGTTGAGCTCCCTTGTCTCCTCTTGATACATCATGATCCCCTTCAATGCTGAGGTTGAGAATGTAAAGACCAGCCCTTTGCTGTAACCATAGCAATGATAGCTCTCATGGTTAGTTGCCATTCTTGCAACCAGGATTAATGTCTCCTCATAATCAATGCCATAGGTCTATGCATAACCCTTGACAACTAATCTTGCCTTATACTCGCTCACTAATCTTGCCTTATACCCGCTCACTAATCTATCTGAGTTATGCTCAATCTTACACACCTACTTATATCCAACTGCCTCATTTTCCTTAGGCAAAGGCAAACTCCCATGCTACATTTGCCTCCAATGCTGCCAGCTTCTCATTCATGGAATCTTCCCATTTTTTATTTCCAAGTGTCTACTTAAAAAACAAGTGGAATATAACTCCTATATTTCTTTAACCATGTAAGCATAATGATGGGTTGTATATCCATCATATCTCAACCTATCAATAGGGCATCTAACCTTGTAGACCTATGTATACCTAGATCATTGTCAATAGTGTATCCAACCCTTGTAGACCTGCGTACACCTGGATCATTGCCATGTGGACTTACTCACATCTCATGATAGTGTTATAACATCTATAACCTTTCTGCTCCAAACCAAAACCAATGAAGATGCATTTCTCTACCTTTGAATCCAACTTTGTTCTCACTTCATCTCGAGAACATGCGCATATGCAATACACCAAAACACTTTCAAGTAAGACGTATTTGGTTTTATGTATGTAAACTTTTGTTCATGCGTTATACCATGAACAACTACAGTGGGGGTCCTATTCATAGTAGTTGCTCTGCTACTGCGCTTCGGCCCAAAAAATATTCTTTTTAGACATCAAGACACATGCCACTTTTGTAATGTGCCTACCTTTCCTTTCTGCAATACCATTCTATGTTGTGGAGTGTACTTGTCTCTTGATTATCTACTTTCTCAAGAAATCACAAAACTCATTAGAGAAATACTCTTCCCCACCATTTTATTTGCATGCCTTTTTCCTTCTCGACCAAGGCTTTAAATATTTAAAGTGAGTAAACACCTCACTTTTCTCCTTCATGAAATAAACCCACACTTTGGTAGTGTGATCAAAAAATGTAACAAATACCTACAACCTGTAATTATTGTAGTCTTAGCCATTCCCTATACATCTGAATGTATAACATCCAATGGCCTTGTAGTGGTGGTATGCTTTTCATATGGGAAAGCTTGTTTTGCTTGCTTATACCAAGCTGAGATGCTTCACATACTTTATGTATGCCATCAACTGTAAACTTTGGTAAACATGAAATGATATTTTGGGCCTACATATACCTCACTCTTTGTATATTCACATGACTAATGCGCTTATGCCATATGTCAATATCTACAATGACACCTATCCCATACACAAACACGGGTGCCTCAAGCATGTTTACATCCAAAGTAAATATCCTCCCATTTATGTTGTCCTTTGCAGTGACGCTGATTTTTTAAGTCTTCCACAAAACACCGTTAAGGATTTAACCTCACTTGTATACCCTACTCAACTATCTATCTAACAGAAACCACAGTCTTTGTAATATTCAAAACATGTAGTACATCTACCAAGTACTTCATTTTGCCATCCTATAACACTTTACCAACATGTGCAATGGGATGTGTAGAATTATCATCTATTTTCACATATCCTAGTTTTTCTATTTTTAACATATCTCTAAACCACCCACCATTACTTGTCATGTGGTCAGAGGAACCAGAATCCACATACCAAATATCTCCTAGTCTTGATATATCTCTTGTTGTGGAATTGAGATGTATCACAAATAGTTGCTCACTTTTGTCATCTCATTGCCTTGTTTACTTGATAATGCATAGTTGTCTTGTTATAACTTTTCACTTTTGACATTATTCTGCTTTTTATAGCAATCCTTTACCATGTGCCTTGGTTTGCCGCACTAATAGTACTCTATGCTATTTTCATTTTGATTTCTTTGCCAATCACCTTTGCCTCTCTAGCTCCCCCTACCTCTAGAGTAGCCTCTTCCACCTAAATGAGATTAATTTTCTTATTGTTGTTTGTTGCTACTAGTTTTGATTTGACAACCACCTCGTCGTCTAGCGGATGACTTGCCTCTATCTCTACCTGTATCTGAGTAGAAGGCATGTTAATTTGCATTTACTGAGCATGAACCTCCCCCAATATTCATCTCTTCATGCATGAGGAGAGCAATCAATTTCTAAAAATCAAGAAAGTTCTCTCAAACTCCAATGGAGGTGTGAAACTGACGATATATTCTTTTCCAAGACCATTCAAGGTCATGGATACCATATCATCATCATTTTACTGGTGATCCAATAGAAGAAAGGACGTAAGTAAGCCCTTTAACCTTCACTATGTAATCATTTATACTTAGTTTCCCTCTGGTCACATTATGTAACTCGTACTTTGGCTGCATCTTTTGAGCTTAGGTGTTTGTGCTGTACATCTTCACCAAGATGTCCTAAGCCTCTTTAGGCGATTGTGCATCCTGTATATGCACAATCATAAAATTTGTCACACTAATAGACACAACCATAGTACAACACCTTTTTATATCATTCATGCCATGCTTTATATGCCTATGCTTGATATGGGATGGGATATTCTTCACCAATCTCTGGATCCTTTTCATCACCTATGATGAACTCCCAATATACTTTCCCCATAAAAAAATTGGTCATCATCATGAACTTCCATACCTAATTAGAAGTTATTCTTATCTAGGTTTTTGCTCACAATATGGGATAGACTGTTAAACATGATTATTTGTAGCAACTTACCAAATGGTGCTTTTCAAAAACTTCTACACTTGTAGCAAACCTGCAAACTCCAACATTGTGGTACTATAAACCTATTTTTTACAGTAACTATATGCACATAAACATATATCCACCAACACCTTTAACACTTTGATTGTTGCATAAACTATCTTGCAACCAAATTTCTGCCAATCCACCAACTTTGCATCAAACTAGAAATTGGGCATATATGGTCAAAATTGACACTTCATAGAGGGGTTGTGGAAAACTTACAGAGCTAAAATGGGACCCAAACCGTGCCTAAATTGCATAAAACCATACTAAACATAGTTAATTGCACATAATATAGTTTTCTTCCTTCACCTAGGAGGATGTCTCAATCTGAGGAGACAGTGACTTCCCTATATGCCTGTAGCTCTCCCAGCAGCTACCAAAGGTGTTGCTCCAAAATCAAAGAGGGAAAGAGATGGAAGTACGCTTACCTATGTTACCACTTCCTTGCTTGCCTCCTTAGCTCTCACATAAACGACAACTCTACTATACATCAACCGTACTAGTAGTGACATAAGTACAAAAGCTATCACCCACGCAAATCATCAATGTTGTCTGTAGCACTAGTTGAGCTCAATATCTCAACAGACTCTTATTCTCATCTTAGGGTGGTGGGTTGGAGGGTCTTAGTGCTTATGTTTGACTTACAATTGCAACTAGATGAGGTGTTAAACCTTATTTCTTCATCTAATATTTCTTGGATGACCCATTCAACACCTCGTCTAGTTTGAGCATGGTCTCTTAAGAATGTTGCTTACTAAGGCTCTTGTCAATATTCTTGTTCTTATCTTGGGGTGGTGGGTTGGGTCTTGGTGCTTTGATTTTACTTTCAATTAGATTAGATGAGGTGTTAAACCTTGTTTCTTCATCTGATATTTTCTTTTGAGTACTTGTAGCAAGTGTCACTTACATTGGGTTCTTGGAGTCAATGCTTGTGCATTGTGATGTTTTTACCTCCCTTGGGTCTATGCTTTCTGTAGGCCTCTTTCCCTTGTCTTGAGGTTTAGCCTCAACCTCTTCAGTGTGTGTAGCTTTGGCTTTCTTGGGTTTAGGAGGCTGTGATTTATTTATTTTGGTTCTTATTTCAAGACATTCCCCTTTACCCCCTGTGTAGAGTGTTATTTTGCAAGCTTTTTGGCTTTGTCTTGCAAACGTGTGAGCACATTTAGTGGAATCATGAAAGAACTGTCCATTTCACACACTTAAGATATTGAGGGTTGGGTATTTACAAGATAGCTTGCAATAAAGTATATCTCCTTAAGCAGTCTATGAACATGTAATTGATGACACATCGTTTAAACATGGGTTGTGTGGCATTGTCAAGAATTGCAGGTACATCCCACACTAGTGGTCTGTAACCTTACATGTGATTAATGACACATTGTTTACACATGGTTTATGTGGCATCGTCAATAATTGCATGTGCACCCCACACTGGTAGTCTATAACCGTACACAGTCCACAATAATAGAAGCACTACATTGTTTGTCTACTTGCTTCCTTAGCAGTTTCTATCCCTCGCTTATTCTTATTTGAGTCTAGGAGACTAAATGTGTACATGGGACTCCTTGGTTTTGAGGTGATTGTTATGCACTTGGTGTAATACACCAAGTCATGACATCTCACAATGTATGTGAATACATACATTGTGAGATGTCATAACTGAAGCCCTTGCAACTACAATATATAAAGATTATCTTAGGACATATACAATGTGAATTGGGGTGGTGGTGCCCACAATGTGCACAACACATTATGTGGCTACCTAGGTGTGAATGGTTTTCATTTTGATTTAGGGTGGTTTTTTTGTTATTTTTCCAAGGGTGGATTTCAAAAAGCTGTGGATGAGAAGTCACCACCCCATTACACCCTCTTGAAAGCTTATGTCACATCCCCTTTTTTTTGGCCTTTACCCCTTACACATGCATTGCAGGCCTCTAACACTAAAAAATACTCTACAAGCAATCAAAGTAACCAAAAAAAAAAAGCTACCACACATTCTTTTATGCACAAAAAGAGAGTAAGAAATCACCAAAACTCACACAAATCTCTATTAAAACCACCTCTTTTTCTCTGAAAATCCATTCCTTGAGAGGATGGGCAATGGGTTATGCATAGATTTTGAGAACAAACAATGAAAAAAGCCAAAGAATTGCTCCCACCGCAACACCAAAAGTATTATGGCCCGTTCTAGTCACTCCTAGAATCACATCCACACGAGCTACCTTCACGAGCTACAACCATTGTGGGGATCTTTTCAATGGCCAAGCTTGAGCACTCCGCTTCCAAGAGCTCCACACCTCCATGGGTAGTGGTTTTTGTCACCGTTTCATATGCGAGCATTGTCACACTGTCGCATTGGTCTACGAGTTCTCATCCCTCCTCTCACCTCAAATCACTAATCACTCATACACACTCACTAGCATGCATTAGAGAAGGTAATTAGAAAAAGGGTTAGCAACAAGAGCAAGACTCTATTACACAAAGGGAGAGTATTACATTATGAGGGAAAGTAACTTAGGAAAGGGGTAGCAAGAGCAAGACTCTATTGCATAAAGGGAGAGTTGGTTGCATTTTGAGAGAGTGACTTATATACAAGGCCAAAAGTATTCACACACACTTAGATTGTGGCTGGCTAGGCACAATTGACCCATTGCTTATACAAACACATGTATGAAGTACATTCACAGAGAATCCATTCTAGATTATTATGCCACGTGCACTTGAAGCAAGATTGCTATAAGTATTTCATTGGACCATTTATGGACACTCGTCGAAGTTATAGATTTGGACACCGTTACTTCATAGATTGATCATACATACTTTTTGTCTCTTTGTATTTCTATTTGATATAGAATTATAACTCTTGTTAACCCCAAAAATGGGTTAACACAAGCCTTTTTTATATGAACTCAACTCATGTACTTCCCTGTATGGGTTAACACAAGCCTTTTTTATATGAACTCATGTACTTCCCTGTATGAAATGATCCTACCCGGGGAAAGAAAGCCTAAGAACTGGACTTGTGTCAAGGTTGGTGTGTACAATTATTGGGTAATAAGTATACTTAATTCCCCAATAATTACGAAGGACAAGAATTTTCCTTAGAATTTCTAGCTGGTATAGAGTGTATAATAAGAAAAAAATCTTCTAAGGACATGGGTATGTGTGTCCGTATGAGTCTTTATAGTAATAATAATGGGTCCTTATTACTATATTAGGTATACCTACTTCTAAACTCACGTCTCCAGGCTCATGGCTTATTAGTCCAAGCTCACACGTACAGACTCACATATTTTTACATGGGACTACCATGGGCTCACATCCCCTACTAGAGAGCTAGTTTGGACTATTTTTTAATGATTTTTTAGAGTTTTTGGACTTGATGGGGTGTGATTAATCATCCTTATCCTAGTTAATGATTATTATACAACTAATTGATTTTTTTAATGAACTTCAATGCTTCTAATTTACCAATTTCAACAATGCATGAAAAATTATGAGATTCATGAACAAAAATTCACAATTCCACTCTAATTTACCAGTTCCAACAATGAATGATTTTTTTTGAAATGTATGAATAAAATTTGAGAATCCCAGCTGAATGCTCATGTTTTCAGAATGGATTCATTCCACTTCTAATCATAATTTCTAAGCTAATCCTTGGATCAAAGCAATGAATCTAAGCCTCTTGGGCTTCAATTTCATGCAAATAACAAAAAACTAGGGTTTTGTCCTACTACTAGATGAAAAATAGAATTCCCTAATTCAAATCACCAAAAAACCAGGGTTTTGTCCTACCAAAAGATGAAAAATAAAATGCCCTAATGCAAATCACAAAAAAAAACCATAGTTTTATCCTATCAATAGATCAAAAATAGAATGCCCTAATGCAAACAAACTCCAAATCAAAATCAATCACATAAATATATACATCGAAATGTAAGGTCCCCACTCGATCAAGGGGATCCTTTTGGTAGGCAGCTTAGTCCTCTTGTCTTCGATTGATGACACCTCGATCTCTTAGAAATACGAGGATATGAGCAAATGGAGGGACCTAACATTATCTCATAGGGGAAACGTAGTCATTCTAACAAGAATCTATTCCTTCGATCGAACGGCACTCAATGTGCATGATCAGACAAGGATGGAACAAGTCTACACTTGGATTATAGAACCCAACACCTTTTTTCTCTTTTCTTTATAAGACACGGCCCGCTGGCTCATTCTCGTAAAATGGAACTTGTTTGGGCCCTATTGTTAATATGGATTGTAATAAAGAAAACTATTGGAAAGTTAATCGGGTCAACCCATCTAAGGATGGCACTGTCGGGGCATCCATCCACCCACTTTCCACCTAATAACCCATTCATTTTTGTTATCTAATTAGGTCCTACCACATTGTGAAACATATAAAAACAGGTTCTTTAATTAAAGATGTTTCATAATGTTCCTTAAAACAGCCTTTGAAAACAAAAATATTTACATCTAGTTTACAGCAAAATGTTCACAAAAGAGATCCTAAAACCGGGTCAACAGAGCAGCAACCAAATCCTGGCTTCCATATCCATGTCCATAGACATATCCAAACCAAAACCAAAACCACCGATGATCTTGAATTCAGTCTTCTAGCCTAAACTAACTGGACATAGCTCACGGACCATATTCCCTCATCATTCAACCCCAGTCAACAAGGACCAAGCCGGCCTATCACCCCGTTAGGTCTTGCCACTTGTACCAAGCCCTCCCACTCCTCAGGGGAGGCATCTACTCATAAGGTGGGCTACTTCAGCATAGTGACCTGGGTCCGCAAAAATAGGTAGCATCATAATCACATGTCCACACACGCGAGGTGGAAATCCGATCCCTAGCGGCATAGAAGGGGATTACCCTAGGCCGACTCCCTTTCTTGCTACTACCTCTGCCAGATGACTATGCATGCAAAAGTGGAGTTAGCTATGTAGGGGAGAAAATGTACCTCAGATTAGCAATGAAACCAACAAACATATCTATTGAAACCAACAAACATCTCCATTGAAATCAGAAAAATGTTTTTTTCTTTTCAATAATTCATTGAGAAATAAGAAAACAAGATCAGACACAACGATGATCTTCTTAGCTACAATCCTTGTTAACAAGAAAAAGAATCGTAAAGTATTCCGAAGTAAGATTACTCACTCACAACTTCGCTTACTAGCCTTACTTAAGGATATTTAAGGGCATATATAAGGACGAAAGTGGTAATTCTCTATATTGGAGAATTACCGTAAAGTATTTCGAAGTAAGATTACTCTCTCACAACTTCGCTTAACTAGCCTTACTTAAGTATACTTAAGGGCATATAGGAGGACGAAAGTGGTAATTCTCCACATTGGAGAATTACCGTAAAGTATTCTGAAGTAAGATTACTCACTCACAACTTCGCTTACTAGCCTTACTTAAGGATACTTAAGAACATATACGAGAACGAAAGTCGTAATTCTCCATATTGGAGCCTTAATGCTTTTGGCTACTTAACTTAAAAGCGAGGCGCAATGCTTCTACAATGCTAGTCGTAATCATTATAGGTTTAACCCCAATAGAAACATAATCTTACTAGCCGAAGAATCTTAACACCTTATGACCTAAAGGTAGAAGTTGCTCATATTTAAGAGAATTAAAAATATGGCCAACCTGGTTGTCATTTGCACGATGAGTCATTTGCATGGATGCGTGCCACCTCATTTCCACTTTGCATGATGCACGGTTCTTCAATTCGACAGCTTTTTGGTGCCATAGGAAGGCCCTTATTGGCAACAATAGAAATAGAGTGTGGTGGATGTGAAATTCTAGAGATCACTAGGAGAGAGAGAGGATTCTAACGGATCAAACGAATCTGGAAATGGACACCGTTTGGGCTTCCAAAAGCTTGTCTAAAATCCTAAAGAGACAAGGCTTAAGCTCACTTTTAAGTCTATTTACATGGGGAGGCTTTTGGAGAGGGTGTCCTTAGCCAGAGGGCTCACAAGAGAGAGCGAGGTTTGGGTACATCTAGCCTTGGTTGGGAGAGGCTAAGAGGGGGACTTTAAGTCTATTCACACGGGGGAAGGAGTGTAGGACATCTCCCTAGAGCTAGAGACTAGCCTCTACGTAGAGGGGGAGGGGGTACATGTGCACAGAGGGAGTGCCACCAAGTGGGACAAGTGTGCCCTGGTGGGGGTGCCATTTGGGCTAGCTGCATTGACGATAGGTGTGTTGGGGAGAGAGCACCACTTGTCTAGGAGGTGTATGGAAGGTGTGTACGTAGGCGGGAGAGGTGGCAGGGGGAGACAGTATGTGCACCACCTATCTGAGAAGGGTCTTAAGGGGGGGTGAAGGTGGCAAGGGGTACGTGTAGGGAGGCATGCCTTGAGGGAAGGATGGCGAGCATTATCCGGGACAGTGCCTATAGATCCAAGGTTGGTGGTCGGTGGCCTATGGATACGTGCATACATAGTTTGGCGAGAAATGAGCTCTCAATTGTTCGGGGAAGGTGTTCATAGGCATCACATGTCACTCGAGGAGGGGTTGTGTAAGGGCCCACCGCGCGCGCACTCGGGGACGTGCATTGGGCCATCCATATTTTTTTGAGAAATTGTTCGGGACCTCTTTGGGACTACCTCGGGATACCATGGGCGCCTTTCGTCCATCGTTTGGACGTCCAAAATGCTGCTAATTTTGGTTTGAAGCTGCTAGATTTCAAAATCTCGCGGGTCGATTTAAGCTTTGGTTACTCATTTCAATCGTGGAAAAAGCCTTACCTAGGGTATTATCCTGTTTTTTATCTTGAAATCCAACTTACTTCTCACATCATATGGCATGTGTTCATAGAAAATACAACACTTCCAACAAATCTAGTTTTCTACTTTTGTTCAAGCATCATGCCATAAACCATAGCAAGCATCCTATTCTATGAATTGTTGTAGTGGACATCATGTTTATGATATACATTATAGTTGCTATACTACTTAACCCAATACTAATGAGACATCTCTTTTTCATTGTTCAATGCACGAGCAACTTCTATAATATGCATGTTTTTTCTTTATATGATTCCATTTTATTGTGGAATGTAGTTACACGTACACTACCTCTTTATTATATGCTTTCTCAAATAGTCATTGAGTTCATCGGATAAATATTTTCCCCCACCGCCATCAGACCTTTGGCATTTTATGTGCATGCCTTTGTCTTTCTCTACCATAGATTTGAAGCTCTGAAAGTAAGTACACACTTCACTCTCTTTTATGAAATACACCCACACTTTTCTAGTATGGTCATCAATGAAAGATGCATAATAATGGTGCTCTGAAAGTAAGTATACACTTCACTTTTTCTCTTTCATGAAATGCACACACTTTTCTAGTGTAGTCATCAATGAAAGATATATAATAATGGTGATGTCATCTTTATTGACCCCAAAACATCATAATGCACCACACATCCAAGGCCTTTGACTTACATGGTTATCATGTAAAAATGCATCATGTGTAAATATTACAACCTTTACTTCAACCATGCTTACATCCACAATGTAAATATTCTGCCACCGCTGTTTTCCTTTATAACTAAGCATTTGCAAATAAGCGGTACTCGTATTGAAATCTCCCATATAACATCCACGAGAATCAAACCTCACTTCTAGACCCTTCTCAATCATTTATCCAAGAAAAACCAAGTTCTTTATTATATTTATCACATGAAGCATGGCTAGAGAGATAGAAGAGAGAGAAGATAGTGTACTAAAAGAGAGGAAAAAGAGATGGAGATATGGTAGAAGAGAGAGAGAGATGGTAATAGATAGAAAGTGAAAGGGAGGAGTAAGGTTGGTGGTGGAGGGAGCTGGACTGGACTGGCAGGTGGTGGACGAAGATGGTGGTGGGAAGAGTTAGAAAGAGTGTTCGAAGTAGAAAGAGAAGATAGCCAAGAAAAGCTCCCTTCACCAAGCTCGCTTGGTGACCATCCCCATGAAGCACAACAATAAGATTTTTATTTTTCCATCATACATAGACAAAGGGACTTTCATAACATGTGTAATAAATAGGATGTATTATATCATCACACGTTTTTTTTATACGTAACTTGGCTTTTTCAAATCCCGTAATTCTCTATGAACCGGTTAGAGACACCCAAATCAACATACCGTACGTCTTTTAAATTTGGTGCATCTATTGCAGTTGTGGAACTAAGCAACCTCCCACCTAGATGGCAACATTTCATTCCAAAGATGCCATCTATCGTGTGATGTTCACACCGTCTAATGCCACCTAGTACTGAGTGCCCACCAATCATGCAGGGACATGAACAACTTAATGCAAAAAACAACCAGCCTTGACATCCACAGTCTACACGATCCCTTATTGCAAATCAAGGTAGACACTTTAACGACCAGACCCACATGTCTGCGTAGTCCTTGTAAAGGCTCCTGGACACCTGTGATGGATGGGTGATGGATAGCTATCCAGGAGTCCGTGCATTTTCTCTCAACCACTTTCTCTTGACAGATCCACCAACACCGTCTGTGAAGCTCCCTTTAAACTAAATCCTTGTTTCAGAAATCTAAAACTAATTCACCTTAGTAAAACTTTCTCATCACAACAAAGCTTACTCTCCCAATGCTGTTTGATTCCTTGTGTTAAATGACATCTTGCTCTTAATTTTTACAATTTCAACACATTATACAATACAAAGAGCATTCCAATTTGACCAAATTTGATGTTTTGGAAAAATACAAACATCACTGTCAGCCTCAAACTTACTCCAGAAACTTTTCTGTGCAGCATCTCTATACAATCATCAATGCCCATCACAAGAGAGCTATCCAAGCTTCCATGGCATTTTCATAAGATTACAGACAAAACATGCAAGTTGAAACCAATAAGATTCCTAGAGAAGGCGAGGTCACTCCCTTGATTGACCAGCACGAGAAGAAAGGATAATTCCCACAATCAGACCATATAAAGCAAGTGCCTCTGCGAAAATGAGGATAAGTATCATGCCCACAAAAAGCTTGGGTTGCTGTGCATTTGCTCTGCAAGAAACAAAACAAACATATCAGAGACGAAAAAGTAGACTGCATACCATGACAAATAATTAATAGAGCAAATGTTTACATAATCTAAGGCCTTGCCACACAGCTCAACAACCAAAGAAGAAGCGACTACCTGACACCTGCATCACCAACGATACCAATGGCCATTCCAGCAGAAAGACCAGCTAAACCACAGGCAAGGCCAGATGACAGGTGCGCATAACCATCAAACAAATAATACGCTGTACTTGTGGGATTGATCCCCGTACTGATTATCACAGCTATGATCAAGCCATAGATACCCAGCACACCAGCCATAACAACTGGAACAATCGACTTCATCACCAGATCAGGCTTCACCACACCCATGGAGGCCACACCGACGCCACTTTTTGCAGTTCCGTAGGCAGCACCCATACCTATTTCATCAAAAATATCAACATTAGATGGAAACTGCATGCAACACACAAATACCACAAAGCATGCATGAGCTGCAGTAACTCTTGCTCAATTTTTTGGATACCATCATATCCATGAGAAATTCACGTGCAGAATTCTAGTTCAGAATGCCATATATGAACATTCTGTGAGCAAGACACCATAAACCCAACTTGCTTCTAGAACCATAAAAACTCAAAAGTGACCAAATCCCATTTGGGTGCCTTGAATGCAGAGAGGGACCTTCTGCCAAACCTGCAACATTTGTCAATGAGTTGGCAAACTGATGCTGAGTGAAGTAGTGCCGCTTCCAATCTTGTTTCTGAAACCCTTCTGAAAGTGAGTTTTGACTCCAATACCCTTTTGAAATCATACTCTCACTCATGGTTGAAGTAGCAACCACTGAATATGCATTATGCATAACTCTTTCATAATGTGCAAGCGGACGAACTGCAGGTGAGAAGAGGCGAAAACGGGCGGACGGAGGGCTTGGGCCCTGAGCTGTGGCGGACAGAGGACCTAGGTGGTGGAGCAATGGCGGACGTGAGCTCTGGGCGGCACAGCAGGGATGGCCAACGGTGGGCGGAGGCGGTCCTAGCTCCAGTAGAGCCGCCGGCCGGGAGGGGCGGCGGCGGTGATGGGCGCACTAGCGCCGCCGGTCGGGAGGCGCGTAGAGGCGGCGGCGGCCGCCTAGGCAGCACCGCAGTCGACTGGGCTGGGTGGAGGTGGTTGCTTGCACAGGAACGCTGCCGGCAAGGCGGAGGCAGCTGACGGGGCTGGGCTCCGGAAGGCAGGCGACAGACGGAATCTGCAACTTCGATGGAAATCTGCACGCGACGGATCCGGCCGACGGAAATTCACAGTTTGTTGCAGATTTCAGGGGTAGAGCTCCACAAGCAGCCCCCAGCTCTGATACCAATTGTTGGTGTTGGACTCACACACTCACACACAAACCTGCACATTAGGGTTAGGTGCAGGATGGAGAAGCTCACACACAGAAATGAGAGAGAGAGAGAGAGAGAGAGAGAGAGAGAGAGAGAGCCAAAAGTGTGGTAGCCACAAAATGCAAGTCAACCCTTGCATGTGTGCCACATCCATATAATATAGAAGTACAAAATATTATATGTAGAGTGTCCTTTCACACTTGATATCCAAGGAGAAAAACCACATGGGAAAAAGTGCCCTTGGTTAAGCCCTGTTCACACATAGCACTACCATAAGTGAGCATATGCCTACATCTCACCCTATGAACAGCATCACACCCTGACACGTCCAGTGCTCCTGCATCACAACAAAGACTCCAAACTATTTTCCAAAAGAGAACTCGCATCACAGCAGAGCATACCATACAGTCAACACACCTATACTAACCCTCTCTGCCTTCCAAGGGTACTATCCATCTGAGTGATGGATTCCCGAACCCCTGTCCAATCAGCAGCAAGGCTCTACCAAACATGTGACCATTCCTGTACCTTCTGCCTGCATGTGACCTATCTCCTGGCCAAACCAAAAACATGTTTCCTCGAGAAACCTACGACTTGTTTCCACATGAAACCCTTAGGCTTGTTTCCCCTTGAAACCTTTGTCCTGTTTCCATACAAAACCATTCACAACACCATTCAAAAACAATGCCAACAACGGCATACATCCAGTTACCTATTCCCTCATGAAACATCTGGAAACATAAATATGCCCATAACTGTAGGTCCCTCTGTTCCTTTCCAGCAGGAAGAAAACAATCTGCTTCATGAGCATGCAGCCATGCGAGCTTGCATCACTCCCATGCCAAGAAACACATCCAATTGACCTCTGTACTTGCAGCCAACCAAAACATCCCATAACCAGTCTCAAAACAGTCCTAGCTGTGCGCCTCCTTCAGCCCGCTCCTTCCCTTCCAAGAGAGTGAAAGACAGAGAGAGACCTGCTCAGCCATGCGCCGAGAGAGAGAGAGAGAGAGAGAGAGAGAGAGAGAGAGAAAGTTATATTAACGTCCACGGGAGGCCGAACCCGACCAATGGGACAGATCAGGTACATCCATTTACATTCCACTCTGGGTATCGATGCCAAAGAGGCATAAAACTGAAAAAAAAAAACTCAAAATGAACTAAGACTCTTAAGAGTTTAAATTACAATGAGAGAGAGAGAGAGAGAGAGAGAGAAATGAAATGATATATTAACGTCTCTAAGAGCCCATAGTGGTCTATGAGACCAAAACTGAGAGTACATCTGAAGTTGGTGTCTCATCAAAGAGAACAATACTGAAAAATGTATATCAGGTAGATCCCTGTATGCTGATCAGTTGAAGTGTTGCCCTCTCCTTAGATCAAGTATCTCCGCCATTGGGCTGTCTAGAATGGAGAGGTCGTAGAAGCGAGGTAGGCGCCTCCGATGCCGAGCAATAATGGCTCTGATCTGGCGATGGTGAGGATGCCGTGGTCGGGATCCTGGTGGGCATGGCCGACGGGCACGACGTAAGATAACTGCTCGATCAGTGGGTGACTCCCTGTGGTGGTCGGTGCCCTGATGGCCCAATGGAGGAGGTATCAAGAGGTGTGTGGGCTGGGTTGCTGGTGCTGGTGCCAAAGAAATCTGTCAGGGTCCTCTGTCTAGGTACATCATGGCTCGGCCTCCTATTTGCCAAGAGGGTCTCTCTGTGTCTCCTAGAAACAATCCCAGGCATCTCTGATCCTCCAACTCCATGACCCTACGTAACGGCCCAAAACCGCAGTGATGTCTCCCTCGGATCTCATAATAGACTGTACATCGGCACATGTAGTGTTCCTCTGTCTCCACCTCCTGGTAGCATAGCTGACAAATGCAGTCATCCATGATCTGATGCACATATCGCCCTGTCTCAATCCGCAGCTGGTGTGATGAGGTCCGGATCTGTCTAATGGCACAACGTATCCCATGTGATAGGTGTACATCCATGTACGCCGGGCAGGTGATAAAATCATCCGGTGAGAGGTGTATCTCCATCCTCTGTCAGTTGTATGGATGAGGTCAATGCCAATCGGGAGTACCTCTGCTGTGAGGGAGCTCCCATAGCCGCTGTAAAAAGGTAACTGGCTGGAATAGGGAAGCGTAACCGGCTCGCTGAAGCTCACGCCCCCCCCCCTCTCGCGCTGACTGCACGCCCTCCCCCCATTCCCGCCCTCGCGTCTACCCCCCCCCCCCCCCCCGCAGCACCTGCCCTCGCATTTGCCCCCCCTCCCCCACCTGGCTGTCCTGCGTGCCCCAACGCTGTAGCGCCTGCCGTCCCCTGCCCCTGCTCCTCTCCTTCGCGCCCTCCCTCCCTCCTTCAGCGCCCCGCCCCCCCTTTCGCCAGCCGTCGCCCTATCTTCCCCCCCACCCCCCTTTTTCACGCTGCTTCCGCCTCCCCCCTGGGTTTTTTTTGTCTTCGCCGCCTTACCCCCCACCTCCCCTTTTTTTTCTGGTTTTTCCGTCCCCTGGGGTTTACTTTTTGCCTTCCGCCTTCCCTCCTCCGTCCTTTGTGTGCAGCTCGGTTCTTGCAGGACTCTCCGCTTTCGCTCCGCCTTCAACATAGCTTCAGGCACTGATGGAGGCTCCTCCCGCCCCACCTCAGAGGGACTCTCCCACAGCCCCCTCGCCCGCCCCCTCGCCCGCCCCTGAGGATACCCCCATCAGGCTTTCTCTTTCGCCAGAAGAGGAAGCAAGCCTCACCGCAGAGGTGGAACGCCTCCAGGCACATTCCACCATCTGCCGTATAGTCGGCACTCGCCCCAGCAGAGGGGAGATCCGGGATCTTCTCCAGGCCCGCCTTCTTGCAGATGTGGGCAAGATCCCAGACATTCAGCTACTGGGCCGTGGACACTACCAGATCGAGTTCGAGACAGCCCAGAGCGTGGCCAAGGTCCTAGCCATGAGTCCCCTTGACATCAGGGGTGCTCGGGCATTCTTCAGACCTTGGCAGCATGGCTTTGACCCAACAGCGGCCGAGCAAGGAGAGCGCCTTTTCCATGTTACAGTTTGCTTCCCTGGACTCCGCCGTGAGTACCTTCTGCTCCTTTCTAGGCTAGGAGCATTGGTGGGTTCGGTGCTAGAGACTAGCCCCACAGCAGCTTCAGTGGTGGCCAGAGCAGCTGGGCTACCTTCGGTCAGAGTTTTGGTTCCTGACATCTCCTCCCTTCCGAAGGTCATTCAGCTACCTAGGATGGGGGGGGATGGATTGATCAGAGAGTGGAGTTCTCGAGGCTCCCGAACCAGTGCTTTATTTGCAGGCAGGTCGGCCATCTGGCCAAGGCCTGCCCTCGCAGGAGACCCCGACCTTCACCGCAACAGCAGGCCCCTGATGGCCCGCCCACAGATGCGGCTCCGCAGGCAGCCTCCAGGACACCTGCTCAGCCCACAGAGACCTCGGAGTGGCAGCCTGGACAGGGCACCGTCGAGGGAGACAGCCACAGCAGCACGCCCAGAGACCGATGCAGCAACAGCCACAGTCTCAGCATCACTGGGTTCCCGTGAGGAACAGCTTTGCTCCCCTCCAGGAGGAGACCCCTACGCCGACTGAGGACCAGGAGATGCCAGCACCCCCTCCTTCACCCCCCCCTCCCCCATCCCCCCCTCCCGCCTCGCTTCCACCTTCGCCTCCTCCTATCCCCGCTCCGGTTCCGGCAACGGCTCCTTCTCCACCCCCTTCTCCCCCCCCTCCTCCCCCCCCCCGCCCGCCTCGGCTCCCCGGGAGGCCCTGGCAATCCCCTGGCGTTCACCTGCAATCCGGAGGGCTCTGAGCACCGACCTTGCTCGAGCACCGCAGAGGAGACTTACCATGCCGATTCGGGCTTCACGGATATCATCTATCCGTAGTCGGCTGAGTCGTCTCGGCACTAGACAGCGCTCGGAGGCTTTTGATTACTCCTTCACACGGCTTTTTGGAGCAAACCCCCATGAGCCAGCACCCATCAGAGTTCATGTAGTGATAACTCCGGCCCGCGGGGAGGAGGCACTTGATTCAGCGGTGGCCTTCTCGTTCCCTCTCTGTGGCCCATGCGACCGGGAGTGGACTCTGGAGCTCGCTCTTAGCACTTTGAAGACTCAGGCAGTTGAATTTTCTCACCATGTGAGCGATCTGGAGGTGACAGATGTGATAGGCCAACTATGGGAGTTGGCCTCCCTTGGGACCGTTGCCCGAGAACCTATCTGGCTCACAGGACTGCCATCCCCTCTGGCAATGTGGAACACCACCAACAAACCTCCTGGGAGTTCTTCCCGATCTGTGTTCCTTGCCTTGGGCTTTGAATCCGTGTACTTTCCTATACCTTGGACCTGTACACCATCATCTGGGACTGAATCAGTGTTTAGCTTTGCTGAGCCTGATGCTCTCATACCAATGTAACACGCGGAAGCTCTGGGAGTCTTCTTTCAGCCCTAAACACTCCTGAAAACCATCTGATGCAAAAACGCAGATATAAAGAGAGAATAGAGAGTAGAGAGAGAGAGAGAGGTGCTGGAAATTCAGTATATTCTATGGTACAAAAAGGTACTTGTCTGCAGCCCTAGGCTGCCTTCTTGAAAAGGTGGAATACACCAAAACAGTCCTACATAGATGACCCATTCCCTAGTGGAATGAATGGTTAACACAATGAGCACTTGGGCCTATTTATAGGTCCCTTGGACACTTGGTAGACTAGCCATGCGCTTGGCCAGTCTTAAATGTATTAAATGCTTATTTAACTCAGCCAACTGGTCCTAATGCATGTCATGATGCGCTTTTCAGTTGCCTTGTCTTTTGGTACAGCCGACCACTCCAGTGTGCAGCCGACAGCACCTTTTCCTGCAACCGACAACCATCTGGTCTTCAGTTTGCTCTCCACGCCTGTCTCCAGTCTACCCTGCCACAAGTGCTCTATGCTCTATCATCCTGGTTCTACCTGGTTCATACTCTTTATCTAGCTGCCTCTTCTGGATCTAGCCCTGAGAATGTCCATGGCATCTATGATGCACATGACACAGAGGCAGAGCACCGGGCTACTTGTGGTGCTGCTTGCGAGGTTGTGTGGCTGCAGAGGCTGCTAGGCGAGATTGGGTTTCCACAGAAGGAGCCCCCAGTCATCCAGTGCGATAACCAGAGTTGTATAGCTATTGCTTGGAACCCGGTCTTCCATGCCCGAACCAAGCACATAGAGATACAGTATCACTTTGTACGTGAGAAGATCTTAGCTAGTGACATCTTCCTACTTTATTGTTCGACGGAGGACAATGCGGCAGACCTCTTCACGAAGTCTCTGCCTCCTCAGGCTACGCTCAGGTGGCACTCCAACTCCCTTGGGTTGATTGCACAACCAGGAGCTTAGAGGGGGTGTTAGAAGTTATCTCCTGTCTTAATCAGACACCAGGGCCTCTGTTGTGGGTGTGCCCGCCCTGTATAGGTGTTTTATCATTTTTCCTCACTCCCCGTATTTTTTCCCCATTTTTTCCCATTTTTCCATGGTGTGGATGGATGCTAGATGTTGGCAAGAGCCCATGGTGCTGGCCGACTGCACCTCATGTGCTCCTGGTGGCTGGCCGACTGCCTATGCTACAGTGGAGGTGCTGGTGGCTGGCCGACCTGTTTACACAGTCGTGGAGATATTCTATGCTGGCCGACCTGCTTGGAGATATTCTATGCTGGCCGACCTGCTTTCTTCAGTCGTGGAGCCCTCATGCGCTGGCCGACTACATCCATGGGGCATATAAATAGGCCCCATGCTCCCCACCATTGTATCATTCAATTTTCTGCGGGATCTTGTGTATAGAGAAGAGTTTACACGCCTATTTCTCTGTCTCTTGTGCTGTCTATTTTCTGCACTCTACTTGCTCTTGTGAGCCCAAGTTTGGTTATCATTTCCGCTGCATATTCTGACAGCTTCGCGAGGATCGGAGCATTCCTGGAATTTCACCCATTTCCCACATTCACACCCAAAGAGCCATCAAAAAAGAAGCATAGTGTGCGTTGTTATATGTTCGCTCTCAGTCTCATGCAGTTCAAGTAGCACCCACAAGGGAGCAGCGGATGGCTGGCCTTTTGTCTCAATACAGCAACATCATGCTGCGAGACGACCTCCCACCTCCTCTCCCACCTAGTAGACCTGAGGACCATCGCATAGAGTTGGTTCCTGGTTCAAAATCTCCAAGCAAGTTCCCCTACCGCCTTTCTAAGGCATCCGACCATCTTCCTCACCTTTTGCTGCTCCCATTCTGTTTGTCCAGAAGAAGGATGAGTCCGCACACTTATGTGTGGATTATAGGACCCTCAATAAGCTAACAGTGAAGAATAGATTCTCCATGCCCAATATAGAGTACATCCTTGGACGACTCAACGGTGCAAAGATTTTCTCTAAGATTGATCTTAAGAGTGGCTATTATCAGGTTCAGATCTTCGAGTCCGACATTCCAAAAACGGCCTTTAGGACCGAGCGTGGCCACTACGAATTTGTGGTGATGCTCACCAATGCACCAGTGATGTTCAGCAAAATGATGTCTCAGGTTTTTCGGGATCTCATTGGCAAATGCGTCTTCATCTTCTTAGATGGCATTCTTATCTTATCAGGGACTGCAGAGCAATATGAGTGAGATGTGACACAGGTTTGGCATTCTTATCTTCTTAGGTTTGGCAACTCTTGCAGGACAATGAGTTGTTTATCAATGCCAAGAAGAGTGAGTTTGGAGTACAAGAAATCCATTACCTGGGATATATCATCGATTCTTCAAATATTAGCCTCGACCCTGAAAAGGTGCAGGCCATTCTCAGTTGGATGTTCCCACTACAGCCTAGGAAATTCGCTCATTTGTGGGTCTTTGTTAGGCCCACAGGACCCACATGGAAAAGTTTTCTGACCTTGCAGTACCTCTTACTGACTTGCTCAAGGGTGTGAAGACTCGTCGTCAGAAAGTGTCCGTCCTCACGGACAAGGCTCTAGAGGCATTCCAGTCAATGAAGATCTGAGTCACCAGTTTTGAAGCTAGCATCATGGGATGATTCTTTCAAGGTGATTACGGATGCCAGTAACCTTGCCATTGGAGCTGTTTTACAACAAGATGGTAGGCCAATGGCTTATTATAGCCGCAAATTGAATAACGCTGAGAAGAATTATTCGGTGTATGACAAAGAGCTCTTGGGGGTGATGACCGCTCTTAAGCATTGGAAACACTTCCTTTACAGGAAGGACTTCACAGTTAAGACAGATCACCAGGCACTTAAACAGTTGCAAACCATGCCCAGTGCCCAATGGAGTGACAAGCAGTCCAAGCGAAGTCAATTGTTCCAACAATTTGAGGGAATGATTGAATACGTCCTGAGCAAAAATAACCCCGTTGTTGCCAATGCTCTTAGTCGAAAGGGCACTATTCAGACATCGCAGGAGTCCATTGTGCTAGAAATTCAAGGCAAATCAGTATGAAGGCACAATATCCGGATTCGGGAGAGTTTGGGACTCAATATCAGTTGGCCCTCAGTTTTAAACCAAGCCACTATAGAATACGTGATGGTTTGTTGTTTTTCAAGAACCGTCTTTGTGTACTCAAAGAAAACGCCAAGTTCTTCTCCACGATGCCCATGATTCTCTTGTTGGGGGTTATAGGGGTATCAACAATACCTTGGAGAAGTTAGAGAGGTCATTCTATTGGCCTAAGATGCAACGGGATGTCTACAAACATGTCCAATCATGCCAAATTTGTCCAAAAGTGAAAGTTCCTCATACCAAACAAGCAGGGTTTCTTCGGCCTTTGCCTATTCTTGAGGGACTCTTTCACGACATCAGTATGGACTTCGTAGGCCCTCTTCCCGCCTCAGTTGGATCTAGAAACACACAATGTATGACAATCGTTGACAGATTCAATAAGTTTTGCATAGCATTGTTTGACAATTTTGGGACTAAGTTACAGTTGTCCAACACATTTCATCCTCAAACAAATGGCCAAACAGAAATTTACAATCAATTGGCCTTTGACGTTCTCAAATCATACTGCCATGACCAGCAGTCGAAATGGGAACAAGATCTGTTCGTGGGATATCAAGGATTGGGATATGAATTATGGATCCTGAATTATTTGGCGATGCCAAGGAAACTTGCTTTTTCGACTCGAAGTCGACTTTGGCTATTTGTAAAGCTATGTACACTTTGAGTTTAGCAAAGTTTCTTTGCTTGTCATGCTTTTAAGTTGAGTGTTTTTGGATACCTAACCCTTGTATATTTGTAAAAGGAGAAATCATATGTTTTCTTAAGTTATTTCAAGAAAACAGTCTGGCTACAAGCCAAGAATAGCTTATATAGATATTCTCACTATGAGGATTGAGAGGCCAAAATGCCTATAACTACAACTTTGCCATTGGTATATGGACAACGTTTTTCAAATATCAAATTCTTTGTCTTGGATATCAATTATTTCTAATCAAGTATTAATTTGTTTATGACTTTATGCCATGAGTTACAGATTATGCATATGCTCATCTGTAGAGAATATCTTTTTCTCATCTAGACAACCCAAGGACCCATGATCATGTGGATTTAGGTAGTAAGCATGTATTGTGACTCTTAGCAAAGAATCTTGGGTAGATCCATTTAGTATATTTCATCATAAGGAGGTTCTTAACCTCATGGTGGCAAGGCCTACAGTCCAAGAGGTAAGAGGATACATAGCCTTGCTTGTGGAGGAGGGTGTGAGAACTGGATTATATGATTGGCGTTGTGCCTCGGATCCCGTGTTTGTATCTTGGATTATATGATGGTATTGCACCACTGAAATATTAAGCTCTCTCAGTCGGCACTCTCCCATTACATGACACGACTACAGATCAATATGATTCCAACAAAATGACATTTCTTAGCCCTTGAGAGGATGGATCAATTAGTCAAAGCAATCATATACCCATGACCAAATACCTTCCAAAGTCGATTCCCCCAATTAATGAGTTATAGTGGGGCCTGCATGGATGGACAAGTAGACGATTAGGCAATCCAGAGCCTCATGCTTCACATGTTTTCTAATGATTTTAGCTCATAGTATACCCTCTCTTTTTTTCCCTGTTGGGGGATCCTGCGTCACTGATTTTTTTCCTGCCCATAGGTACATAGAGAGCCCCGCCCGTAGGCAATGGTGCCTTCAGGTAGGCTTGCGGAGGCTCGAACCCAAGACCACCGTCCTGGGTGAGACCTTCTACCATCGGGCTGCAACTAAGTTGGCACATCAAAGTATACTTCATCACAATTTTAATCTTATTGCATCGCAAATGATAATTGCGCCTTGCCTTCAGCTTAAGTGCAACCTCTATACAGCACATGATGATCGTACATGCCAGGCGTCGTACAGGCGAGTCAACCGTTGTCCTAGGTGAGAGACCATACAGCGCTGGACATGCGTACAGTGATGCCCGTACATGCGAGTACCGTACGGAAGTGATCGTAAATTTCACAACAATAAGAAGACAGAGAGGGAGAAGAAAAGACGTACAGGAGAAGACGAGGGCTGCTGCAGCTCCAAGAAAACCGAAGAAGGGGGCCGTGGTGTCGCCGGTTGTCGACATCTCCGCAACAAGAAGGATGGCAATCACTCCCAGCGTACACCCGCCTGAAGACGAGAGGAGAGTTAGGGCTCACTCGTGCAGCAGAATCTGTTTGGGGCAGTGCTGCACGACGTGCACGTGAACCTGTAAAAATGCACAACACGTCGGGACCGACTGCTGCCAGTCGCCTCAACCGGCTGCGCATCCCCCCTAAAATAAATGGAGGAAGAGGAAAGGATCCTTTCATAGTACACGCTAAGAGAGAGGAATTAATCTCAATCTAGCAGTCATGTCATCCATGAGTTCACCTTTTTCTAGAGCTCACATTATTTAGATGCGAAGGGTTGTGAGGCCTCTATGCAAAGGGTTGTGAGGCCTCTGAAGGGATATGTCGTACAATTGGAACTAGATCTTGTTCCATCATATCGCCATCTATGGGGTGGCTTATGCTCTTTACCGACAGAAGCCATTGACATGATTGAGGCTTCCAACAAATGACCTACAACAATAGAGCAGTAGCCTGGTGGTAAAGGTGTCAAGATATATTAATAACAGGTTTTGTTAACGTGATCACGAAATTGTGAAGACGTTAATGAAATCCCTGATTGTGATTGGTTCACTTGTTTTGGTTCTTCGGTACTCCTCAAAATGATACCCATGTAACCATCAATGGAACTCGTATGCTACAGAATCGATGGGTCTACGACGATAAATTAACCGAGGTTTTGTCTCCTAATAGAGTAGCTGTCAGCCGAAGCTCAAAACATGGCTTGCCTCCCTTGCCAGAGACTTATCAAGTTTTAGAAACCTTTGTTGATCCCCCTTACTTTTTCAATACTAATACCTCATAGTTTTACTAGAACTCTACCATGTAAATAAATAAGAATTGAGTTGTATACATCAATCTTTGTAATCAACTGGTTTACTTGTAAATATTAAAGCTTGGAATAAAGGATTGGAATTCTCACATTTAGTGTTCTTGTGATTGTTATAAGACTAGGTAGCCTAAGTGTTATAATTCTAAACTTAATCTCACATTGATACAAGGGTCGTCAGCTTCTTGCTCCCAATGTATTATACACAGAGACACAGGAGAAGAAGCACCTGCTCAAACAAATGCAGCCTTCCTCATTCATTGAGATTGGCTCAAAAATTGAAAGAGATGCAGAAGTTTGGATTGAGGCTATGGATGACTATTTCTTAGCTCTGCACGCACAGGAGCTGGAAATCAATCCGTGCTTGCCAGGTCTCATCTCACTGGAGATACTAAACTTTGGTGGAAAGAATGGTGTCGAGACAAGTGGGTCATTGAATGTTCCCAAACCTGGAGTGACATTAAGCAAGCTATGAAGGACTGCTACCTTCCCCCGTCTCATGAATCCATTATGATGAATGAGCTCTTCAGCCTCTAATAGCTCAACTTAGATGAGTACTACTCAAAATTTGTCACACTTCGAAACTATGCTTCACCTATGACAACCACCCAATAGGTGGCCGATTTTTGCCAAGGGTTGAATGAGCCCCTAGACTCTCGCCTTGAAGCAAAGAGATCAACCAATTTGCAAGACGCTCTTACCCGAGCCAAAGCCATTGGTAAAAGAAGTAAAGAGTGGTTAAGTCAAGAAGAGATTCCATCCTTAGTCTAACCCAAGGGAATGCTTCCAAAGGAATTTCCAGCCAAACCCTCACAAATTTTTGCCATGGAGCCCTATGGGAAATAAAGGTGTTCTTATTGTCATGAAATAATGACACTGGCCACTTTAGAGTTGAATGCCCCAAACCTGCAAGACCCACTTTTAATCCTAATGTTATTCTACAAGGTGGACCCCAACGGCCGCCAAGTTGGACGAAGTGGTGGTGATGGACATGGCAAAGGCTGTGGACTGGTTGCTCACACTTGTGCCATGATTGGTGAACCAACTTTAGAGATGGAAGAAGAAGAGCAAGCCACCCTCCATGCAGATGTGCAACATCATCGCTCTTAAAACATTACCCAGAGTTTATGTCGAGATGAAGACATCTCGATTTTTTAAGAAGGAAAGGATGTAACATACCCATTGTAAATATACACAATATGGCATATCCATTGCAAGTATAGTTTAGCTAGTTCATTATGGTTGCATTTACTTGTTATTTTTTATCCATGAGAAGCTGCTAGTTTGAGGCAATTGAAAATTAAGCACTTTACATTCATTGGTTATTCCTTTGATCAGAAAGGTTATAGATGCTATAGGGATGTTGTGTTTAATGAGATAAGTAGCTGGTATATGACAAGGAACGATACAAAGAATCGAATGGGTCTCCTTAAATGCGGAGCAGCAATCATAGACACTTAGTGGACTAGGAGAGTCCTCTAGTATAGTGGGTCTAGTGTGAGACCTTGGTTAACCTCAAATGTAGAGTAGTAATCATAGACACTTAGTGGACTATGTGGCGGGTCTAATGTCAGACCATAGTTAGGTAGGTTGAGGCATAATGGTAGGCATCCTGATGTGTCTTGTGGTGGTATAGGTGCTAAAAATTCAGCAAGTTAAAAGGTCAATCAACCTTTTATACTACCTGATGTTTTAGCAGGTCACTTCTTTGTTGATGGAGATAGTGGCTCAAAATAGAGCCTCGATGTGAGGAGTTTAGGATCTTGAGTGTTGTTATACTTCGTGTACAAAGAGTCAAATTAGTGTTGAGAACACTTGACAACAACGACCTAGGTGTATGCAAGTCTACTAGAGTCAGTGGTGGATAGGTTAAGATATTATTGGTATATATCTCACCATTACGCATATATATGGTCAAAGCTATATAATAGATAGAGCTCACATGTTTCGAGGATGCACTTAGACATAAGCATTGGGAAGATGCTATATAATAGATAGAGCTCACATGTTTCGAGGATGCACTTAGACATAAGCATTGGGAAGATGCCATGGATGAAGGGATAGCTACATTAGATGCCAATGAGATAGGATTTTGGGCCTTTGCCTAACAAAAATAAGACAATTGGATGTAAGTGGGTCTACAAAGTGAAGCATAGTTCAGATGGTTCTCTGTTAGCAATGTGAAGCATAATTCAGATGGTTCTCTGTTAGAAATGTGAAGCATCTAAAGATCTATGTAGAATGCATCAATGTGTTCATTGGAAGCATCAAGAGGGTATTGCCTCGACTAGACTGTATACAAATCACCAGTGATAGTGTCAAGAAGCCCATGCACAAGAGGACTAAGCATGCGTGAACACGTTCCAAGGAAGAAGTATCGTTGAGTTTGACGTTAAAAAAAAACCTATATTCCCTCTCGATCTGATTTTTGAAAATTTTAAAAATAGGTTGGGCTTTTTGGCTTTTCTGATTTTCTGAAAATGTTGCTTTATATGTGATTTTTTTTAAAAAAATCGATCATCTGGATGTACGCTCTAGCCCGGCCAAGCCCCACATAGTCTTTGCTGCACAAAATCACTACCAACACAGCCATAGAGAACTAGCCATGTGGCCAGATTAAGGCAACCAAACCACAAAATGACGAGCAGTACCAACCACAGCATTGACCACACCACACAAGCACAAATTGCAGGTGGCAGATTAAGGCAACCAAACCACAAAATGACGAGCAGCACCAACCATAGCATTGACCACACAAGCACAAATTGCAGGTGGGCTTCAAGCTTGAGTCAGCTAACAAGCAAGGCTCTTAAGACACCTCCACTAGCCAAGAAACTCATGCATGTTGGTAAAGCCTTGTGCCAAGTGTATAAACTATGCTCTTTAAGATTCTCTGCACATAGCCATGCACCCACTTGGTGATGATGATGACGATGACGATGATGACAGCTTGTTAGTGATGATGACCTTGATGATGATGATGACGATGATGACGGCTTGTTCATGTTGATGATGATATATCTTCAACCAATATGCATTGATGTGATTTGAATGAAGAGTGTTGAGAAGATAGGAACCATTTTGAAAACTTCTTGTGTATTATAAACAATCCTTCCCAATGAATAAGAAGCTTCTTATCCTTGCAGTTATCCAAATGATTGTCATATCTCAAGACCAAGTCACCTTGCTCAATAGCCACCTTCTTCTTGAATTTGTCATCAAACAAGATCTTTGAACGTGCAGCCCGCTTCTCAAATCATTCCAAAGCATGTTCTCGATCATCCTTTAACACATGTAGTTGATGAAGCCGTTGTTTCAACACCTCTTGATCTCCTTATCCATGAGTAAAAGCTATCCACAAGCTAGGAACCTTGAGCTCACTAGGAAGAATGTCATCCATACCATAGACAAGGTGGAAAGGAGTAAACCCCAAAGCCACCTTACGTGTTGTGTGCGATAAGACCACAAAGCATGAAGATAATCCCAAAGACGAGGCTTGTCCTTGAAAATCTTAGAAATAATGCCACACAAGATCCAAATGGTCTTCTCAACTAACCCATTGCATTGTGGATAGTAAGGAGATGAGCATCAATGTTAGATAGCGATCAATTCTCCCAAATGCTCACTGCCACGAAAACCTGGCCCATTGTCGGTAAGAATCTCCAAAAGTGTACCAAAATGAGAGCACACAGTCTCCACAAGAAACTTCACCACTGTCTTGGTAGTAGCGGATAACCTTAGCTTCGGTCCATCGTGTCATGCAATCTGTAGCCATAAGTATGTATACCTTTCTAGTAGAAGAACAAGGAAGTGGGCCAATAAAATCAACCCCCCACTTCTCCAATGGTGCAAACGCAAGTATAGGATTCTAAAGGACTCCAAACCAATCCCTAATGTGGATAAAGCGACCTTAACGTAGAGAAGTCTCTTGGACAACTCATCAGCTTTTGAGTTCTTCACACACCATATACATCTCATGAATCGCCACACGATCAAGAATCTCATCTTGGAAAGGAAGAGGATGATGATCCCTTTTGTTGTAAAATTAAGAGGTCAAAAATTAACAAATATGTGCCACTTATCCCCCTTCTTTGGAGACACCAACACCGTGGTGAAGCCCATTCCACCAACACGGGTGAAATCCATTCCACCAAATTCTCCACAAGAAAGATAAAGCCCGTTTTCTCAAAACTCATATCAATCTCTATCTTCAAGACATCATGTTGCACGGTCCACAATCTTCAAAGTCGTCAGCAGACCATGGGCTTTGCCTCTTGTGGTCAATCATAGTCACTCGTAATAAGATCCATGTACTGCATAGCAAAGATTTGGGAAAACCATCAATCATATCAAGGTAATCCTTCTCTTCCTCCGTCAAAGAGGATCCAAGCATCTTTGCATTGTTAGTCCTCCTCTCATGTGCTGGTATGGTATCCCTATCTAAAGCATCAAGATGAACCCCAAACACATCCATATAAATCTTGTTTTGTGAGCAAGGAATCCTCTTCCTAAGAAGAGCTAGTAGCACTAGTGTCATACTCTCCACTATCATAGGAGGTCTCCTCCTCCAACTCTTGAGCACACCTACTTCGAATGTTATACCTTATTCGATGGTCACCATATTGCATAAGAAAATCTCTAATCTTCCACTTTTGGTTCATGTTTACTTGCCACATCCAAGGCCTTCCTAAGATGAGGGTAGGCAACTCGATTTGCCTTGGTAAGGATAACCTGAAATCAAAAGGCACTTGCATACCACATATCACCTGAAAATCCAAAGGCACTTGCATACCACATATAATGTGAAAATCCAAAGGCACTTGCATACTATGTATATCAATGTTAAGCTTCATCACCCCAAGAGATTGCACACGAGAATTATTGGCCAAATTGATTTGAGAAGAAGAAGGTTAATGACAATAAAGCCCAAGATATTCCATGGTATGTTGCCTCATGAGATTCACGGCCACTCCTCCCGCAATGTAGGCTTTGCGAACAATCAAGCCCTCAATAATCACATCAATCAATGACAAATCATCATGAAAATGGATTGTAAGATCACTTGCCTCTTTGTGAACTCCCTTAGACTGTTGCTTGGATGACCTTGTACTAATAGCTCATGACCTTGTACTAATAACTCATGAGATTCATGGCCACTCCTCCCTCAATGTAGGCTTTGCAAATAATCAAGCTTTGAATAATCACATCAATCAATGGCAAATCATCATGAAAATGGATCATAAGATCACTTGCCTCTCCTCCCTCAATGTAGGCTCTGCAAATAATCAAGCCCTGAATAATCACATCAATCAATGGCAAATCATCATGAAAATGGATCATAAGATCACTTGCCTCTTTGTGAACTCCCTTAGACCGTCGCTTGGATGACCTTGTACTAATAGCTCATGACCTTGTACTAATAACTCATGACCATTGTTTCCTCATGTTTGGACTAATAGCCCAAAATCTGTGGACATGTCCACTCTGAGTGTTCGTAGATTCTCCATCAAGTCATAGGCCTTGACATCAGGACAAAGCTCAAAATCACCCAATCTAATCTTCCTCCTATAACTCTTCTTCTTGCACTTCCATGCTGCACGAGAAGTTTTAGCCTATTCTGTTTTGGCCTCCACTCAAGCACGAGTTCTTTTACCCACAAGAACCTCCAACTCAACTTGTTTGAACTACTTCTTGAAGCTATCTCCTCAATAGACATGCCCAAAGCATGAGCTCCTAGCATCATAGAATACACGAGAGCCTTGGACAATTGGGATGCACATGGCCACGTTCTCGACAATGAAAACACTCCACATAGACTACCCCCCTTCTCTAGGTTGGATGTTTCCGGGTCGTTGTTGTTTGCTGCAAACTCATTAACCAAGAAATCCAGTGAACTTTCACTTTGAGGAGCAACAAACTGCAACATTTGTGTGCGAAGATGATTGAGGATGCAAAACCAACCCACCACATCTTTGTATCTTTCTACTCAAAATTTTGAATGATGCCTTGAAGAATGGTCAACCTTCCTCCTCAAACTTTACTTTGTAATGTGGGGTGCTTCATAAAGATAACCTCAAGACTAGGAGCAGCGGTTTGGGCCGTTGCTTGTTGATCTTGAGCCATCACTCCCTCAAAATGGGCATATTTGTGATTAAACTTTTCCCCACAAACTCCTGCATAGATTTCGTAGGAGCCCTTTGATAAAGCCTAAATTTCCATCCATAACTATGTAGGGCCTAAACCTTGTAAGGAAAGCATGTACCAATGCATCCTAATCATTACAAATAGCTTGGGGCAAAGAAAAGCACCAAGCTAAAGTAGCCAATATTTGAAGATTTTACGTTTTCTTGAACACTCCATCAATCTTTGACACTCATATGCATATACTTCGCAAGAAACACATCCACTAACAAAGGACCATTGGGCACCATCCATGTTAGAAAAAGTATAGAGAATCACTATAAACGGCAGTAATCTGCGTCGAAGAGAGGCTTCCATGTTCATCGCCCCAAAAATAAGACGCGCTTGAGGATCTATGTAGAATGCGTCAATGTGTTCGTTGGAAGCAAAAATAGGGTATTGCCCCAACTAGACTACACGCAAATCACTAAGTGATAGTGTCTCGTCCTTGAATCATTATAAAAAATTGATGTCGCGAGAGAAGCTTATTTACACATAGTCGCACACCCTCTTGGTGATGATGACCTTGATGACAATGATGATGACATCGAGAGATGACTTGTTAGTGATGACCCCCCTGTGCTCAGTAGCCACAAACACATAGTATCTCTTGTAACACAAGATGTTCAAGCACTCTCTCTCTCATGTGCTTGTACAATCGACTATTGAGGAATAACAAACTCTTTTCTTGAGCTTAAAAAATACAATCTTTTCTCCTTATTTACTTAATAAAAAAGCTTATATACCTCCTTCTTCCATACAATCTCTCCTTGATTATCTTCCAAAATAATGTTATCTTTTTTCTAAAATAATGATTCTCGTCCCTTTATAAATAGGCCACAAGTTTTTTATAGCCAAACCTTAAACCTTAGCTTTCTTTAAAATATATTTAAAAAAACTCCCTAATCTTCTCCAAATATGACTTAAAAAAACTAAACTCAGCCTTCTATAGGATGTAATGCCAAACATCTACAAGAAAACACGATGACATCCGATGAAGAATTGGGGAAAAGATCGCCTAATGGGAGTTTGTCGAGATCCAAAATAACCCGACACCAAACTGGATGGAAATGCAACAACTCTAAACAAAAAAGAGAAAAGTTGATGTAGATGATCATGTGTGTGCACATGTTTCTAGCCGAACGTGCATCAAAACCTGAGGAAAAAAATCCCATCACAGTAGGGTACAAGGAAAGATCGGACATATGTTAGATATATGGTAGTACTACACTATGAGGACATGCCATGGGTAATTTTGTCCCATTGGGTTTTTCCCCATGGCCATCCAGGTGTGAACGTGTACCTGAGGGTTAACTAGTACTTTCTCTTTCTACCTATAGAGAGCCTCATCTCTCTCCTTTGAGCTTGCCAATATCTCTCATGCTCTACATTCTTGTGTTCTTGTCTTTGAGCATTGTGTTTATGTGAGTCCAGCTCTCCATTCTGTGCAAGCCAACAGTGGTTTTAGAGTAAGCTTTTCAATAGCCTATTTTTTGGTTTTCTCTGCTTTGTGTTTAAGCTTTACATAGCTTGTGTTCAAGCTTTCCACAACTTGTTTTACTTAATTTTTTATCAGGTGGTTACACCACTTTATCACTCCAAGTTGATGTGCTACTTGAAGCTTTCCATTAAAGCTTTCTTTCTCTATGAACAGTGAAGGAGGCTTCCTCTTCTTGAATAAACTCTCGTACTTCAAGCAATAGCTCTATTACAGTCGTTTAACTCCTCACCAACAATAAGTGATTCACCTAAAGCAGTGGTTGGATTATTTTTTCATAGGTGGATCGTCTCACTCAGTCAGATCATTTAGTCAGATTATTTCAACAATGCAAATGATTCGACACCACTTTTCCACTGCTTCACTAGCCAGCTGACGACATGTGGCAGATACAATCACCCATTTCTACGATTGTTTTTATCTTGGATCATTTTTTAGTGTAATTTCATGATTCTGTGATTGTTTTTAGGTTTCTAATTGGTTGAATTGCCTATTTCAATCTTTGACTGATTCTACTTTTTGACCAATTCCACATTTTCCTCGATTCCACTTTTTGGCAATTCCACTTTGATGGATTGCTTAATGCCACCTTTCTCGTAATTTTAGAAGTCAGATCATTCAATGATCCTACTCCACCAATCCTACTTTGATGATCCAACTGCACCGATTTAACTTTTGGATTACCCAATTAAGCGTGAACTAATTTTGGTATTTTACCAACGTAGGGTTTTAATTAGAAACATTTACTGTATTTGACAGTGATCCTACTCCACCAATCCTACTTTGATGATCCAACTCCACCGATTTAACTTTTGGATTGTCCGATTAAGCGTGAACTAATTTTGATATTTTACCAAAGTAGGGCGTGAACTAATTTTGGTATTTTACCAAAGTAGGGTTTTAATCAGAAACATTTACTGGCTTTGACAATTGTAGATTGATGTTATTAATAGGAAATCTTGGTAGTTTCATGATACTATAGAATATAATGAATGGTATGGAATCGAATCCCTCTGTTTCAAAACATGACTCGTACCTTGACTACCTTGATGCTCCTACTTTCTGTGATTGATCGATTTAACTTTTTGGATCGATCGATTCCACTTTTTGCTCAGTGATTCTACTGTTTATGATTGGTCTCAAGGATCGTCCGATTCTACTTTTAAGGATCATCCAATTCTATTTCTAAATTTTAGCATTTTATAAATTGTTAATTAGTACCATGTGACTTCAATTCAAGATTTATTTTTGCATCTTCCCTCTCAAATTCAGTGTGGTAGTAGGTATGGCCAACAACTTTATATATGATTTGTTGGGTATTCTTTCCAAGGAGGATAAACTAGATGAGTCAAATTACTCCTTATGGATTTTTATGGTCAGAAATGTCCGTGTTATAAAGGGATTATGGGGTCATGTCAGTAGGGTGACGAGCCTTGCCTTGGCATAATTACACCAGCTACTCCTCAAAGGGGCCAATAGATCCAACATCACATTCCTCAAACTATTGTTGACCCCAAAACGAAGATGGGATTCACGTGATGCTTAAGCTTTGGCATTGATTTTCTTATTAGTAAAAAGGTATATTTCTACGCATATTTGCTCTTATAAAGCATCTATGATCGCCCTTGGAACACTCTATAAATTATGTATCATGCTAAAAATGGTGCAAGGATTACCTATCTTAGCAGGTGACTTGATAATGAAAATATACAAGAAAGGGGTTCATGAACGAACATTTAACAAAATCACTGGACTTGAGAGATCAACTTTTCACGAATGGATGAATTCATTCGTGAAAAGGATATGATTAACATCACCCTTGACTCACTACGTGAATCTTATCTGTGTTTTAATACTTCCCTTCACCTTTCTTTGAGAGACAATGTAGCCCCTCTCACCTATCAAGAGCTTGTTAGCTTACTATTATAGGAGGAACAATCCAAAAAGAATGTCTCTAAGTGTTTAGGCTCTAGAAGTCAAGGATAAGGCCAAGAAATTTCAGGGAAAGACAAATTCAAACAAAATTTTTAACGCTAAGGGTGATTCTGACATGCCAAAAAAGGTGACTTGCTGATATTGCAAGAAGCTTGGCCCATGCAATTAAAAATTTCTTTAAGCTTCAAAATAAGAAAATAAGAAGAAGAAATCCAAGAAAGGTTCCAACAGTTCTACCTCTGACAAACCAAAGTTCAAAGAAAGAGAACTATGTAATGTCATTGTCCATGTAGACTTCTTACTAATAGCTGTTTGTAGTTATGATCCTGAACATAATACACGTCTTGTTGAGGAAAGCAATGTGTGAGGGTGCAACACGTGTAGATCAAGGGGATGAGCATGCACATTATAAAAGGATAGACTAAGGGTATATTGGCAAAGGTTGACTTATATGGTCATTTGTAAAAGATGAAGTCAAAGACAAAAAAGGTAGCACATTGAAAGTGCAAGGAGGCACATGTAGTGTGGGCATTTATGGACACATGGTTGGCACTAGGGTGCACATAAAGCATGGATTGGAGCCCTTCCCAAGGCTATAAATATGGTTGTATGAAGCTTGATTAGTAATGAGATTATCTTGGTTTGTGCTAAATCATCGTCATTAGTGTAGAATAATCTTATGTTGCTTATTAACTTAATTACTATGAATAATCATGATTATCATAGTCTTTGATCCTCCATGAGCTCAACCATTATTGATTTCTCAACATCGTATCAAAACCATGACCCCTCACTATCAATTCTCAAGCATACAATTAATTAGGCCTTAATCCTCTTTTAAGCAAAAACTACTGCTCTCAAAATTTATCACATTTGCATGCTACAATCAACATTGTTCAAATTTCTTTTAGCGCAAGCTTCCTCACATCAAGGCGCTAATCACCAAAGCAATTGGGCCAATTTTCTTTCTATCACGCGTAGTCCGCCTGTTTCTAGTCGACTTCTGCTAATCTGATTAATTCGACGGAGTATGCTTCAAATTGGTTAAAATGCTCTTGGGATTACATCAAGCATATAAGGACATAATTCCTTGAGGATTTGGTGTGCAATTATTGCTCAGGGCAAGCACACGAAGCAAAACAAAAGCCTGCATAAAATCACCTCCTTCTACCTGACAGCTATAAATCATTGAAAAATCCCTTAAGGAGGTGAAATAGCATGCTTAGGGCTCCATGTGGTTGGAATTTGTGCTCAAATGGCTAAAGCATGAGTGAGAACAGAGCATTTACTAATTTCTACAAGTTTTTGATTAAGTCACAATTAGAGTTGAATAACTGGGGATTTCTTACTAATTAAGGCATCAAAGTTCACCTTGAGGAGCTTCTAAACATCTATATGAACTTATATCCAATTTTCCCCTTGTTTTGATCACTCAATTTCATCCTCCAAAAGGCCCCAGCTTTTGCACCAAAACAATGAGCTTCTCGAGTTTTGTGATTAATCTCTTGTATTAGCACTCATTGTTTCATCCAAAGCATTTGTACTAAGACTAGAAACTGACCTTGAGTAGTACTCAAGTGTTAAGACCTTCTCAAATCGTTAATGACTACTTGAGTACTCAAGTAGTACTCAAGTGTTAAGACCTTCTCAAATCGTTGATGACTACTTCATTTGTAAGTGAGAAGTTTAAAGGGGAGTCCATCCACACATGGCAAGTTAAAATCAAATTTATATTAATGAAGGATGGGCTATGGGACATTGTGAATGGAAGAGAAAAATGTCTGGAGGATAAAGGGGATGAAAATAACAAATGGTTAAGCCAAAATGAAAAAAGGATTAGCTATCATTGCACTAGGATTGGGAGATGGATTCATATATCACATTGCATCACAAGATACATCTAAGGGTGCTTGGGAGATGAGCTAGGGAAATTTTATGGGGCAAAGTAAAAGAATTAAAAAATAAGCTTAAAAATACAATTCTTTAGCTTGGACATTAAAGATAGTGAATCACTTTCAGCACACCTTAATAAAATGAAGAGCATAACACAACAATGTCGAAATATACAAGTGAATGGGTGTGTGCGGGAATAAGCCCTTAGCAAGAGGCTGTAAAAGAGAGTTTGTAAACCATTTGGACCAATTTAGCTCACTTTGTGATCCAGTTTGCAGGAGGAGAGATAAAAATATCTTATTTTTTTGAATTAAAAATGCAAGGTAATGATGAAAAAAAGGTGCCTACTTCATGATCCCTCTCTCTCCTTATTGAGGTGTCAAAAATTGATTTTTTTAACTAATAAACCCAGTACTTGGTCAACTCTTCGCGGAGATGGGTTGATACTCCAACCATTCAGTACAGATCAGCTACACTTGGCTTTATGTAATTTTTGGTGAATTTATGCTGATAAATCTGTTGTAATCATCATCTTGCATTTGCCCCTTGGTTAATTCCTGCAAATCACACTCAAATTCAAGTTATTCAAAGCCAATGTTGCATTTGGGAATGTGCATAAGAATGATATGTATTGGGCACACATGGGTGATTACATCATGGTAAAAATGGGATCAGACACTATCCTTGTCTCTAGAATAAGGCAAGAGGTAAGACCTCCCACATAGATTTGGGTTTGCATTGCATAATTAAAAAAATGACACAAGATAAATATCAAAAGCACAAAAGATCTGTCAACAATACATTGAAATATGTTTCTCACATGGAGCAAAAGCTGAAGGTCAAGCTCGTGGCCCTAGCCATGAAAGAAGAAGAACATCTCTTTTCAAGAGGAGGATCAACACCGAGAAGAAGAGCTAGACGAAGCATTGAAGGAAGACATGGACACGTGAAGAGAAGATGCACAACAAGAAGACTGAAAGAAGAGCTAGACGAAGCATTGAAGGAAGACATGGACGCGTGAAGAGAAGCTGCCACACAAGAAGACTGAAGACAAGAGAAGATGTGAGGCTCCAAGAAGTGAGGAGCCATGTGAAAATTTGTAAGGAAGAGAGAGAAACCCCACAACATAATGTAACCTGCCCCAACAGAGTAAAACCACCTCTGAGCCATAGATGATGTAAGCCATGTGGTAGATGTATGTGTGAGCACTTTAGTCAAGGTCACGGGCAAGCCTTGGACACATAGAAAGAGAGAGAGAGAGAGAATCAAGGACTATGAGTTAGGGACTTGAGGCACTGGTTGCGGGCTACCAAGTAAGAGGGAAACTTGGTATAGGGTCCAGGTGTGCTAGGATTATTCACTTGAGGGGAGGTGTTGAAATATACAAGTGAATGGGTGTGTGCGGGAATAAGCCCTTAGCAAGAGGCTGTAAAAGAGAGTCTGTAAATGAGTGAGTAGCAGTGAAAAGGTGAGAGGTATCTACTAGGAGAGAATAAAGGGTAGCATGAAGTTCTAGGATGTGTGGAGATATTCCGGGAAAAGTGAAGAGGTGGAGAGAATCAAGCGAAAGAGGTGGAGTGAATCAAGGAGAGATTAGTGGGATTAGATGCTTGGCATCTTGTGGATGTAAACACTATAAATTGAGGCATCTTGTGGATGTAAACACTATAAATTGAGGCATTGGCCTAATGAGTATTTGCTGGTTTTTGAGTATCCATGCCTACATTAAGCTATCAGTTAATGGCTCACTAATCTTATCTTAATCATCATCTAATCACTTTGCTAATGATGTTGATTCTTGCATTTGATCCACCATAGCTCATCACTTTGCTTACATTTTAACAAACAATTGGCTGGCATTGAGGCACTAGTAGAAGAAGAGGATTCCATTGCCATATTGTTAAAAAACATGACACTTGAGGAGTATGGGCCCTTGGTGGCTACCTTGAAATACCTCCTAGATCGAACCATTGGAGGATTGGAAACAACACTCATAGAAGAAGAGAAGTGGATTCTAGGGAAGACAACTCAAGCTACATCGACGAGTGAGGAGAAAGCACTCTTCTTATTTAAGAGGAAGATGATTGAGGATAAGAGAAGGACCAAATACAAAGATAACATGTCATCATTATGGAAAAATTGGTCACATAGCAAAGGATTGCTGGCACAAAAAGAGAGCCGAAGAAGCCAATGTAATGTCAAAGAAGGAAGACAGTGAGATGAGGCCTCTCATGTGATGGATGCAAAATAGATCATCTCTTCTAGTAGATGATATGAGGAGCATGGCTCCTAGCCCCTAGTTGTAACCCCACTCTCCTAGTGTGTAAATTGTCAAGACAAAGCCAACAATGTAGCACATAGAGAAATTTAGATGGACCGATCCAACCATATGAGTATGGAATGTAGGTTAGGTCAATGCATGTTAGGTGTTAGACCCTTATCACATTGAGGGGAGGTGTTGAGAAAAGCAATGTGTGAGGGTGAAACATGTGTAGAGCAAGAAGGGGAGGAGCATGCACATTAGAAAAGGATAGATTAAGGGTACATTGGCAAAGGTTAATTTGTATGGTCATTTTTTAAAGGTGAAGTCAAAGGTAAAAAAGGTAGCACATGAAAAGTGTAAGGAGGCACATGTAGTGTGAGCATTTATGGACACATGGTTGGCACTAGGGTGCACACAAAGTATGGATTGGAGCCCTTCCCAAGGTTATAAATATGGGTGTATGAAGCTTGATTAGTATTGAGATTATCTTGGTTTATGGAAAATCATCGTCATTAGTGTAGCCTAATCTTATCTTACTTATTATCTTAATTACTATGCATAATCATGTGATTATCATAGTTTTGATCCTCCATGGACTTAACCATGATTGATTTCTCAACATGTCTCAGTGTAACTATCAATGCAATTGTCTTTAATAGTTGGTTTCTTGAAAGTGGTGCTTCTAAGCACATAACTTCTCAAAGAAGTTTAGCCGAACACATGGTCACACAATTACATATGTTCCAACAATGTCTCTTATCTTGTCAAAGGTATTGGTGAGCTAGTTCTCACTACTACTACAAGTGGTAAGGATCTTTATCTTCAAAATTTACTCTTTGTTCTAGGAATTCGAAAGAATCTACTTTTGGTGCCCCCCCTCTAGCAAGGGAGGGTCTTAATGTTGAATTTGGACATGATAAATGCATTAGTTGTGACAGAGAACAGGACAAACAGGGTTAGCAAGAAGCAACCTACGATGTGGCAACATCATCATGTGAAGCTGAATACAGAGTAGCATTCACTCTGTGATGGTTGGAATGTGTATAGTTCAGAAGATTGATGGAGGATCTTTGTGTCCCTTTAGAAACCCCTACTTCTATTATCTCACTTACAGTCAAAGTGCAATGGAAGTTGAAACAAGAATCCTTTCTTTTATGCCAAGACCAAACATATTGAAGTGCATTACCCAATATGTTAAAGAGAGGCAGGACAGATTAATCTGATCTATTACAGTACACATGATAATGTGATATATCTTTTCACTAAAGACATCACTAATGTGGAAGATCTTTTCACTAAAGCCTTATTGTTAATGCGGTAAATCTTTTCACTAAAGCCTTATCACATGAAAAGTTGAGGGCCTTTCCCTTTCAGAGATTTATCTGCAATCTCTCTAAACCTCACATGTGTACTATTGGGGGGTTTGTTAGATATATAGTAGTACTACATTGTGAGGACATGTACGTTAGATATATGGTGGTACTACACTGTGAGGAGGACATGTACTTATTTCATGGGCACTTTTGTCCCAGTGGGTTTTCCAACATATAACCATCCAAGTGTAAACAAGCACCTTAGGGTTAGCTAGTATATAAGCAACCTCATCCAAGTGTAAAAGAGAACCTTAGGGTTAGCTAGTATATAAGCAACTTCATCCAGGTATGAACGAGCACCTTAGGATTAGGTAGATGTTATGGGCTACCACACCTCCAAGAGGGAACTCAATGCATTCACCTTTGGGAAGAGTAATAGAACACTGGGTTCTTGAGATCACACGCTGCATTCAGAAGAACCCTAAAAAAGATTCAATCGTGCCGGAACTTCTATCATCACGAGTTCGGCTACTAGGTCTTTCGACCTCGGTAAACAGGTTCTGAGGGCAGAACCTACATTAGGTAAGGGGGGATGTTAATCCCATTTTGGATTAACAAATATGCTCCTCCATTTGAGGACATTAATAAGTGTCATGCAAAGGCACTATAAAAGTTGTACATTATGAGATATTGGCCACCAAAGGCCTTAGTTAAGTAAGTTTTGGGCGCCCAAGTGTGAATAAGGCCAATTGTATATAAGGCATTTTCTCATAAATGAATGGACACAATACCCCTTTGTGCTATTGAGAGCTCTTGCTTTTGTTTTGAGAGAGAGATTGAGAGAGAGAATTCTAGCAGTTGTGCCTTCTCTATACTTGTATGTTGCATGCTTGTATTGAGGAGTGAGAGAGAGTGATTTCCTTGTGTGGTGGTGTGAGCGACTCTACAGTGATAGTGTGGAGGTGGAACTTGGAGGATTGGAGCTTCTCAAGTGAGCTTAAAGACCTCAAGGGACACAAGTTCGAAGTATTGGTAAGTGCCCATCTTCTCGAATGTGACATGCATATGTGATGGTAGACATCTTAGGCGATGATAATATAGTATCATGCCTCTGTTACTTGGTCCTTGATTCATGTTTAGCAACATATCCATCATATCTTTCCTTGGGTTGAATATGGGGAAGTTGTAGCAGACATGTGAATCCCTTTGCTTTGCCTCTTGAAACTCCAATGGTGTCCACCTTCTCTTCAGTGGCATGTACAAGGGATCTACTCTTTGTGTTGTTGGTGCGCACACATATATTGATGGCTATACTCTAGGATTGTAAGGTACTCTTTTCTCCAATCCGACTGTATTCCGAAATCCTCCAGCTTGGGGTTAGCATCTATGACAATTGTTGTATAACCCCCTCTTGTGTGGATTGGATTGGCCTTCCTCCACCTGCGGAAGCAGTAACTAATCATAAATGTCACAATCCTTATTTCCAACAAATCTGCCAAATGTGGATTTGTCAGCTCTGTGTGCCATGCCACGTTGGACCATAAAGTGCCCTCTCCAGCCGAAGGTAGTAGCTCTTCTAATTCTGGTCTAGGTACTCAGAGAGGGTACAGTACATAGGGTTGCTTCGTTACCAGTGTGACATCTGAGTATGCTTCGGGTAGAATCCGTCGAGTAGGTTCAAAGGGTGTTATTTGCATTAACACCTTGAACATGAGCTTTGGTTTGAGTAGAGGATTCTCGGATCTTATGAAACCTTTGTGTGTACTCTACAGCAGCAGAGGAGAGCAGACAATGACTCAAGAATAGATTCATTAGTAAATGGCTCAATTGTGTCTTGTGTTGGAGTGTGACTTACCCCTTGAGTTGGCCATGGTGGAGACGGGTAAGGTGCCAATAACTCCTCGAGGGCAAGAGTGTTAGTGGGCAATTCTAAGGGTTGAGAAGGAAGAGTAGAAAATATACAGTCCGCTTGAGATTTGTCAGTAGGTGGAGCACTTGGATATGGATTAAGTAATTTACTGGCGACATTAGAATATATGGGGTAAGTAGGAATAAGTGATGAACTTGATGTTTCTTCTTGACCATGTCTTGAACTTGGGGGTGGGTGGCTGAGTTTGTGGAGCTTCATAAAGTCTTGTAGCTCAGTCTAAAATTATCGGCATCCTTGCTAGAAGAGTGGGCTGGTTCTACCTTTGGCTTGTAATAATGGCCCTGAGAGAAGGCTTTGCCTTATATTTTTTACTGGTAATGAATGCGTGATCTCCCACACACATTCATAATTTGTTTTTTTTTTGATTTCTCTTCTTGCAAGAGCACTGCAACAACGAGACTACAACTAACTCATCAAACATAAGGGGTTACCCTTCATCATAAGCCAAAGTAGTTTCTCTTTGAGATCTTTGTGTGAGAAACTCATTTATTGAATCTCTCTCATTCATATGCTTGGACTCTAACTACTTATGCAAGTAGGATACCTTTGCCTTATTACACACCTAGTAAAGCATAACAAATGTATCCTAAGCCTCCTTGATAGTTTTGCATGAGCGAACATGAGGAATAATGCTCCTTCATGAAAAGTGCCACTAGTGCATATGCCTATGTCATCCCACCTAGCGTGTTCTATTAGAGGTGCAAAGATGGATGCCACAGTTACATCTCAACTAGCATCATCATCCAAAGAACTAGTACTATCCTATGCTAGTGAGATAAGGCATGCCTCAACTCCAATAACAACATTCCCCCCTTTGGTAACCAATACATGATGTATCATATAGGACCATAAATGGGTAATTGGTTATGTCAATTTGATACTCAGTGAGAAAAGCACCCCAAATACATCAATGCTTACTATTTGAGCCTACAAATGTAAATGTCCCAACAACTTTTAATCCCACCGAGATGGCTGATGATGAACAGACCTGCAAAGTGTATGGAAAATTACAGCGTGTTAAGTGGATAAATATTACTATCAAGGATGCAAAATTTGATGACAATGATGACGATGTTGACAAAGCTATTTGATGATGAGCTCAAAGATGTGATGTCAATGATGATAGAGAAGCAATAATGACCAAATATCTACACACTAAATTTATGATGCTACTAAAAACCTAAAATCAAACAAAGACAGTTTGAACTAACACGCCCCTAAGTTGTCTGTGAAACCACACAACATGTGAATGAGCCTCGAAATGTACCCAAAATGGCTTGCAAACAACAAGTTGAAAAAACTTTGTCAATGTATTTAGTTAGTGTAGTTAACATCACACTATGGGGTATAAGTATAGGGTATACTTCTCCACCTAAGAAGATAGTTCAATCTGAGATAATTAGAAAAGCAACTCGAGGAGGTGGTGAGGGCTAAGAGAACCTAGTTTAATACCAATTATTAGAGTGGAGATAAAGGTAACAATTCACACACAAATGCAGTAAGTAAGCATGGATAAAGAGAAGAACAACACTCAAAGTAGATTGATGAGAATGAGTGTAAGGTCACTTGCGCACACTGATGCTCGGGAGAAAAAATCTCCTACAACCCATTATTAGTCCATGTCCACACATCACTACCATATAAATGGCTGAGTTTATCCCATTTCGAGAATTTCTCCCTCGATTAGTAATCGTCAAGCTGACTAAGCCAAGAAAGTACAACATGTGCATCTTTCTTGCCACCATCATAGTTTTGAAAAGTAAAAGCTTTACGACTAATCTTACTATCCTTCCTAGAACCTTCAGCATATAATGTTGCCTCAACATTCCTTTGGATCTAGAGTCTCCAGAATCTCATGAATCTTTCCCTCTACTCCTCTTTCTTTGGGACAATATACCTTCTAGCTGCCTCCTCAACTCCCTAAGCATGTAATGTGGCCTCAACAGTCCTACAGATTGTAGAATCTTTAGAATCTCATGAATTTGTGCCTCTGCTCCTCTTTCTTTGGGATAATATACCTTCTAGCTCCCTCCTAGTAGCTATTTGATTGTGCAAAATGTAAGTTGCACTTGAATAGATGGAAGTTGTGGATTACCCAATGATGCAAAAAATTTTAAGGATAAATAAAAGATAAATGATCATTTTTTAGGGAAGAGAAATAAAGAAAAAAGTGGCTTATCTTTCACTCTAATAACGGAAGAAAGAGTTTCTGCCCTACCTCCTAAGTCCCACAAAAAGTCAAGTTTTACACTTCGTTTGTAAGGTTAGATGTTATTAATAACTCCAAGTAATATGACCCAAGTGGTAGAAAAGCTTTTTTTTTTCAATGATGCTTGCAAGAATGTAAGAACTCATAGCCACTACTAGAATTCAAGGTGATTTGATAACTTTATGGAGATGTTTTCTCTTATTTTCTAGGCACGGAGACTAAGCAAATATGTTGTGTAGGAAACATTTCTTGTAGTTGACCCCCAATTATGAAAGGACTCAAGCTTTGAGCACCAAAATAATGTAAAAATGATATTTCTAAAACCTTGTGTATAAAGGCTAATAAAGTAGCTTAATCATCAAATTAGGATGAAGAAAAATGTAATCTTCCTGGGAGAAAGCTCATGAATATTGCACCTTTGGCTTAGGGGATTGCGACAGACAAGATAACCATGTTTTTACATATTTGGCACTTCCAAGACATTGCTAGACACCTTGTGTAATCACATCTTAAAGAGATGCCCCATTGAAAATTTTGTTATGACAAATGATAAGTGTACTTATATATGAGATTTCACTATTTTCTTCAAGCCTTTCAACTACACAAGCCTTTGTATTAAGGTTTCAAGCACCTAGTTTGCCCAAAGGTCCTTCCTTTTGCTTCCTTATTTATCCAAGGGTCCTCGATAAACCTAGCTTTCCTTACAAAATTGGGGTTGTCTTTTACAAAAATAACCATAAGTCTTGTTAGGTTGCAACCATAAATAATTGCACTATATGTGCACAAAATATAACATGCCCCAACTTTACAAAATGGACGGGGACTTAACAACAAAATGTCAGCACATGGCCAAATAAATGAAGTAACTTTGCATATTACCACATATGATAAATATGCGCTATGCATAACCTTTCACGCATACGACGTCCTAAGTACTCCTATTTACTCAACAATACTCAACACTGTCGACTATATTAGTTACATACAATAAATCAGGCTCCTCACAATCAATCCCAACAGACATCATACAATATAGGCACAAACATAAACACCAATAACATTAGCTCAGTACATAACACCGAATCACTTGTAATACCAATAACACTAGCATGGATCCAAATGTGCATACACTAATAACATTATCCTATTAGTATGTAATAGTGGAATCACCCATGATACCAAGTACAACATGGAGTAATGGTATTTTAGGTGTTCCCAGCCTACCACAGAAGGATTTAGCTAACAACGTCAATGATAATTTGGTTCACAGAAGTAGAGGAGGCTCTTGCCCTCTCTTTGTCCCTTTGTCTCTCTGTCTCTCTATCTTGAGTTTGGATAGATTTCTCTTTCAGAAGCATCTCTTTCGCAACTTGGTGTGGTGGGATGTAGCCAAGGAGGTATAACAAGCTTGCTCCCTGTTTTTCTCTCCACTTTGCTTGGATTCTTTCTTTGGAAATTTAGAGATCCAGCCAATGGAGACACAGCCTAATGGTAAGGTGTTGAAGTCCCATGCATGAGGTGCTGGGTTCAAAACCTGCTGGCTGTTGTGACGCAGACATGAAAAAGCACACACGTACACGAGCACAAAGATTCCAAAAAGGAAAAACTTTCAAAAATCCAAAAGTCAAACCTTTGGAACCCCTAAGCTAAGGTTTTGCCGCATTATTTAATGTTTCTTTAGTGGGCTTCTCTATATATCTAATGGGGCTAACACCCCCCCTCCACGTGGCAATCTTTTTAACGTCTCCTCCTAAGCCTTGGAATTTGAATTTGAATTCAGTGTGTCAGATAGATTAAAGAGAGATAGGCAGAGAGATGTTGTCTTGGCAGGTAGCTCTTCTACTCTTCTGCTGGAGAATTTTTTCTATCTATATATATCTTATACGCCTTCACTTGCTAGAGACACGTGGCGAAGTTTTTAGCTCTTTCATCAGTGTTAGGTGGCAACTAGCTCTTTCATCAATGTCAGGTGGCAGGACTCTGATTCAAAGAGATAGACATTGTGGTCAGGCGCAATAAATAGCACTATCAAACGTTACCAAGGTGATGTATGAGATTGTTTGAGTCCAAGACCCACCAACTACTTGGCGCTATCAAACCCTTCTCCAAGCAGGCACCTTCGTTTTTGCACTCTGTTGAGCCTGCAGTGGATGAGGAAGTAGGCAACGGGTCTCCCCTCTCTCTCTCTCTCAATTCTGGGGCCAGAGAGGTTGTGCGATGGTGGTGCACCCGTGCTTGGCGATGGGTATCTCACAAGTGGGGCTCAGAGTCCGCCACCACCTTCGACTGGAGGAAGGAGGCTAGGTGAGGAGGCCACCGATGGAGAAGGGGGAGCAGTAGGAGGAGGGGGAGAGGGGGGATGTCAACCCAGCCATTCGCTTCCTGCACGAAGATCTCCAGCAACGCCCACGGTTGCAGCAGAGAGTTCCATGACTTGCACACTGTGTGGAGCTCGAAGACCTTTTGTAACAGCAAACTGTAGCTCCATAGCTCTGCACAGCAGCACTCCGGCCCTATCATGCTGAACGCCTACCTTTTCGCCCTCTCAAAGCTGCCAAAAAACCCAACCTACCACCATCAATCATTCTGGTTGATGCTTTAGGCAAGAAGAAGCCCTATTTCGACACCACCAAGCCTACCTCGCACACGTCTAGGGCGGGTGAGAATCAAGGAAAAGAACGGCAAAGATCTGGACGGAACAGTAGATGAAAATTCTTCTATTGATGAACAAAAATCCTAACAGGGCAGGGTTTCCTACAGCAAGAAGCTGTCCGCCGATGACAGTAAGGGGGGGTAAGACTAGGAAAAAGAAGAAAGCAGCAAAGAAGGGGAGATGTCTGTCCAAGAGGAGGAGGCATGCTTCCAGAGAAGCTATAGAGTTTGCACAGGTGAAGAGTTTCAGCTCTGCTTTGCCTTCCACTCTACCATGAGGAGGGGTTGCCAAGGGTGCGGGGGGTAAGGATGCCGATGGTGAGGATCCTGCTGCTGTTGGGGCGGAGGTGATAACGCCGGTGGGGCGGGGTGGCCAAACGGGGTGGGGAGGTCGTGGGCAAGGGGGACGGGCTCGCAAATCCAGCTGCGTAGTGCAAGTGTGCGGCCACTGCGAGGATAAAATGGTTGTGGGAGCCCACCAGCGGGAGTGTGGGAGTTGTAGTGGGTGGAGGCGTCGTCGACGAGCAAGGGGGTTTATTTATTAAAAAAAAAGAGGCGATGTAAAAAGAGTTAAGCTTAAGCTATGGTGGGTTTGGAAAACCAACGACACCTGCGCAGAGAGAAAGAGGGTAGCCTCCTTCATGACTCTCACCAATTGGATGATCAAAGGGTGGTTTTGCAATACCATGATGGTGAGGATCCAGACCTTGGCTTAAATTTTGCAAGATTCCGTGGAATGGGTAAAACCATGAGAGAGAAGAAAGTGGTTTTTATCATGGCCATCATGTCTCAGGCCTTTGACGTAGCCTCCATTCCCACGTTGTCTTTTCTTTGGGAGCATGTTGTCTCGCTGCCCGAGGGGTGTCGAAACCGGAGCTTTGATACCAATACAACAAGAATTCCACTCTAGCTCGGAATATGTTACAAAACACCCGCGACATATTTTTACACTTCAAAAATCGACACGAGACGAGATGAACATGCAGCAATGGGTACAATCTGCCCCCATGTGAGTAACTCCTTCTCTTGCCCACGTGTATTTAAATCTATTAATGTTTTTGGTGTTACAAGGAGATGGATGATGAGATGAGTTGAAGATAAAATACATGGCATGAGTCTCTCTTCTTATCTTACATCTTACATTCTACATAATATAACGGGAGAAGAGAGCTGACTTTTTATCATATGCCACATGGCAAGTTTTTTAGGCCTCTCTCCTTTTCAAGACTAGCATTTACATGACCTCCCTCTCTCTTTTCACATCCAAATCAAAAGGCTACTACCAGCCTCTTTAATATGATGGGGGGAAACTGCCAGCCTCTTTAATATGAGGGGGGAAACTAGATGTTAGAGCCTCTCTCTCTTCCGAGCTCCCTCTCTCCCCTTGAGGCCTATTATCTTTACTCCACCACAAAGGGGAGAGCTAGACTGTTGCTCCACATGC